>NC_056620.1:9690291-9779001 GCF_018340385.1 Cyprinus carpio
AGCCAGTTCAAGTTTTGTATAGATTTCAAAAAAACGAACAGCAAAACCTCTACAATGGTAGAGATTTGAACAAACAAACAATAAATATCAGTTCAAGTTTTGTATAGATTTCTAAAAATGAACGATAACTGATTGAAAGAAACTGATCATTTGAACTGATTGAAAGAACTGATCATTTGAAACTGATTGAAAGAACTGATCATATGATGATTTCATCAGCTTTCAGTCCATAACGGCGGCCACGCCTCCGCAGCGCCATCTACAGACTGTTACCCATAACCACAACAGAGTTTCGCCTCTTGGGCTTCTATACTCTTTGTCCGAGTCACACACAGTCTGCTGGAAACACCACATATAGACCTGATTCTGCTTTACTCTCAATAAAACATGTCTACAGCATTTCATCAGTGAAGGAAAGATACTGATTCATTTGATTTAAAGGAGAATCTGTAAAGTGTTTCTCATAATTAGTCATTTTACATCATTTAGAAACAAATACTCCCCACTTGTTGCTTCTAAAATAACTTTTGTGCTTGAAAAAGGTTCCTTCGTTCTCTTAGTTTCTTGTTTTAGATGAATTGTGATGTGAACTAACAGCATGTGTCTTCCCCCATATGAGGAAACTTCCTCTTTCCTCGGTGAAGCGGTCAGATGTTTCCTCGTGTGTCAGTCCAGTGTGAGTCTTCGCAGTGAAGACGCTTGATGAGAGCCAGAACACAGACGATCTGAAGCAGCGTCACACTCTTCTGCTGGAGACTGGACTTTAGAGAAATGATGCTGATCTTTGGACTGATGCTGCTGCTGCAAACTGCTGCATGTGAGTCACCTTTCACATCAAACTCATCTGAAATAAAATCATTTGAGTTGTTATACTACATTAAGAGTTTGCAGTGATCTAGTCATCTTAAGAGTTTGTGTTAGTGGAGTATTACAAATGTGAGAGGAAGTGTGTGTTTCTTCATATCCGTTATACTGAAAAGCTTTAGTATTTTATAAATGTATTTATTCACTTTTTCATATCTTTCATTCTTTTCTTTTTTATATAAATGATGTCTTCATTAAATATGATTTCAGAAAGATTAAGACATTATTAATATAGAGAGAAATGTCAGTGTAATGGGGTTGGAGAGAAAACGCAGGTCAAACTATTTCTGCGTGATCAGAATACTGCATGTTAACACACATAAAGCATTTTAGGAAGAAAACAACTACACAGTGAAAGCAGGACAGTTTAAATTGAATTAAATGAACATTAAGATGAATGAGAGCATAGAGACTAGCTGATATTTCAATTTAAAAACAGACGTTCTGAATTAAAATCAATGTTTTGTTTTAACTGTTATTTTGTATTAGTTAAATCTGTCCAGTAATATGATTATGTTCAGTATCCTGTTAATTATATCAGTATTAAGTCAACACACACAACACATGTCATTGTTCTTCAAGAGAAAAGAGTTAAGCATTAGATGAGCGTTACTGAGAGAGATCAGATCAAGAGTCTGAAATCTTACTTCTGTTCAACTTTAATTCCTTTAATGTTTGTAATATGTGTCTGATTTTATTTAATGGTGTGTGTGTGTGTGTGTTGTTCTTAAGGTGTGGAGTGGAACTGCAGTTTTGATAAATCTGATCCCTGTTACGCAGCTCTGGGAGACAAACTCAATCTGCTGATGGTGGACGCTAGTAAATATGACCTGATGTTAAAAAAGAGAATAAACAACACACGAGATGATCCAGTTTGTAGAGTAAAGAATGACAGTATGAGGATGAGTCAATGTGATCTTTATAATAACAGAACTGAAGTGTCAGTCATTGATGGGACTGTGATAATAAAGCGTGTGATCAGAGCAGATTCTGGGAATTACAGATTAACTCTCATTCACTCAGACGGCACAGAAACATCTAGAGATCTTCAAGTGAATGTCTGAAGGTACAGAAACTCTCTCATCAGACTCATTCCAGTCTCATGTTCTCCACAGATCTCACTCTCATGCAGATCAATAAGTTGAATCTCTGGGAAGGTTTTTATTGCAGCTCATTACTGAATGTCTAGAAGAATTTAGTCTAATTCATCTGCACTTTCCATGTAAGACTGTTTTCAAAATGAAATAACAGCATGCTGCTTACTGTATACTGCATACTGTTTTAGAAAAACGTGAAAGCATTTCAAACAGTTATTTGCTGCATTGTCTCATGACTGACCTACTGTACACTGCATGTTTAATTCAGTCCAGCTATTATATCAGATATCAATTTTGTTTAGAAATGTCTTGATATTGGCTTATAAAAAGGCGAGAAAGAGTCATGTGACTTTCATGTGTCCCTCCCTCCAGCTCCTATTGGCTCAGTGGAAGTGTCAATCATCTGCTCCTCCAATCTGAGGTCAGTGTCCTGCTCATCTGACGGGGATCACATCCACATCATCTACAGCTGGACTCTGAATGGAGAAATACTAGAACATGGACCAATAAATGGAAACACCACTATTCAGCTAAATGAGGGAACTGATGGAGACATCAGCTGCAGCGTGAAGAACCACGTCAGTCACACACAGAAGAACATTAGAGTCAAACCCTGTCCTGGTGAGATCATTTCTGTGAATCTAAAGATAATCAACTGCCCAGCACTGATTGATTGATTGATTGATTGATTGATTGATTGATTGATTGATGTGTTTGTGTTGTTCAGTGTGTTCAGTGTCCTGTAGTGTTTGTTCTGTTCTGGTGTCTCCAGATGATGGTTCTGTTCGGTCTGTTACGAGGTTTTCACATCTACATGAGACACACGTCAGGTGAGAGACATTTATCATCATCATTATAGATTTGACATTCAAATATTGAGAGTGTGAAGATGATGATGATGATGATGATGTGATGCTTTTAGGAAAGAAAACAGGAAGATGAGAAAGTGAGAATGAGAAGATTTAGAGAGCGACATGAACACACACACAGCAGAAGATTCATGAGAGCAGCAGCAGATCTTTCACATCTGTGAGAAATGAGTTCAGAATCAGTCCAGCTTTCACCTGTCAGCAGCAGTAGATCTTACAGAATAAAGCCAAGCCAGAAGACATTTTCTGCAGTTTTAGTTAAGAATCTCTTCTTTGATTAGATGATTTTCTGGACATTTGTTTTTGCATCAGTTTAATGCTTATTTTATTCCTTTGTCTTTATGCTTTGAATAAGCTAGCATAATTTAATAATGTAACCCTAGAAAAAACCCCTCTATTACAAATAACTAACCCTAGAGCAAGAACAACTCTGAATATCGTGTGCAATCAGTCCAATGGAAGAGCGTGATGTCACAACTCTGAATATCGTGTGCAATCAGTCCAATGGAAGAGCGTGATGTCACAGGCGGGGGGGCCGACGTAAGCGACCAGGAAGCATATAAAAGCACATGCCGCGCAGCTGGCATCAGCTTCGATTACCAGCAAGCGCCGGCAGGGGTGCCGGGGGGGATGGCTCCGAGACGCAGCGTCTCGTTCCCTCGAGGAACTAGGGTTACATACGTAACCTAGAGACGTTCCTCTTCAGGAACTCGAGCTGCGTCGAGCGCTTTGGGGAACGAGTACCAACGCTGCCAGACTCCCAAACCCCTGCCTAGTGTGTATCCGAAGAGCACAGCTTAGGACGAGAGGACGGATGCGCCTGGAGTGACCGGCATGTCTAGGCCGTAAAATCTTGCAAATGTAGAGGGCGTGGACCCACCCCGCAGCGTTGCAGATGTCCAGCATGGATACACCTGCCAAAAAGGCCTTGGAGGCCGCCATACCCCGAGTGGAGTGAACAGACCCAACAGCAGAGGACGACCAGAGGACTCATAGGTGGCGTTGATAGCCTCGACTATCCAACGACTAATAGACTGCTTAGAAGCAGGAGAACCCCTCTTGGGGGGACCATAGCATACAAGCAATTGGTCTGTTTTTTTCCCACAGGGCAGCTCTGTGGACGTATACGTCCAGTGCTCGAACTGGACACATACAGTTTAGCTTCTCTTGGTCGGGCTCCCCGAAAGGGAGGAGGACAGAAAGCCTGCAGCACTACAGGTTGTGGTGTGTGACAGAGGGGACCTTAGGAACATATCCCGCTCGAGGGAATATGAACGCTTTGGTCATGCCAGGTGCAAAGTCCAGATATGTAGGGGCCACTGAGAGGGCCTGCAAATCTCCTACTCTCCTCAGAGAGGTAATGGCCAACAGAAAGGCGGTTTTTTAAGTGTCAGATGTCTGTCTGAAATATCTTGAATAGGCTCAAATGGAGGTCTGCACAAGGCCTCTAGAACCACAACCAAGTCCCACGGGGGAATACGGGACCGTACTGGAGGTCTCAGCCTCAGCGCACCGCGCGGAGGAAACGTGTAACTAATGGGTGTCTTCCCAAAGACTGACCATCGAGAAGGGCGTGGTAGGCCGCAATGGCCGCCACGTAGACCTTCAACGTGGAGTGGGGTCAACCCTGCAGAGAACCTGGCCTGTAGGAACTCCAGAACTGTACCGACTGGGCAGTTTACTGGGTCTAGCTGGCGGTTTCTGCACCATAAGGTGAAGAGTTTCCACCTCAGGGCGTACAGTTTCCTCGTTTAGGGAGCTCTGGATTGGAGGAGGGTCTCAACAAACCTCGGTTGAGAGACCGGATGCTATGAACTGCGCCCCCTCAGGGGCCACACCCACAGCTTCCACAGCTCCGGGCGAGGGTGAATTATCGTGCCCTGCGCCTGTGAGAGTAGGTCTGTCCTGATCGGTATCTCCCAAGGAGAGCCGTCGAGGAGCGAGACCAGATCTGCGAACCATACCCGGCGGCCCGGCCAGAACGGGGCTACTAACAATAGACGGACCCCGTCCCGGCGTACTCTCGCCAGAACTCCCCGGGAGCAGAGCAATAGGGGGAAATGCATACAGACGAAGCCTCGGCTAGGTCTGTACCATAGCGTCCAGTCCCAGGGGACAGCTGGATGAACTAGAGAGAACCAAAGGGGACATTGTGCTGTCTCCTGAGTTGCAAAGAGGTCTACTTGAGCTCTGCCAAAAAATTCTCCATATCTGCTCCACCACCTCGGGGTGAAGCTTCCATTCCCCGGGCCTCGGCCCCTGCCTCGACAGTATGTCTGCTCCCACATTCAGTTTCCCAGGAATATATACTGCTCTGAGTGAGAGGAGTTTGCCCTGGGACCACACAAGGATCTGGTGCGCCAGCTTGTACAAGGGGCGCGAACGCAGACCTCCCTGGTGTTTGATGTAAGAGACCACCGATGTGTTGTCGGTGCGCACCAACACATGGTGATCCCTTAGGTCTGGGAGGAAGTGCTTCAGTGCACGATAAACTGCTAGCATTTCTAGACAATTGATATGCCATGTCAGATGGCGACCGCTCCACAGACCGCGGGCAGGGTGGCCACTCACGACCGCACCCCAACCAGTGAGGGAAGCATCCGTCGCTAGTGTTACACGGCGACCAGGAGCTCCCAGCACTGGGCCCTGATTCAAGAACCAAGGTTTCTTCCACATGTCTAAGGCACGAAGGCAGCGCCGCGTGACCTTGATAGTTCGAAGTGGATTGCCCCCCGGGGAAAATCCCTTGGTCTTGAGCCACCACTGTAGGGGTCTCTCATGTACAGCAGGCCAAAAGGTATCACGTTGGACGCAGCTGCCATCAGACCCAACAATTCTCTGAAATTGTTTGACAGTGAGTGACTGGCCTTCTTTGACTCTCTCGACTGAGATGAGGATCGACTCGATACGAGCAGGGGACAATCGTGCCTGCATCGTGGTCGAATCCCATACTACGCCTAGATAGGTGGTTCTCTGAACTGGAGAAAGTACACTCTTCTTGGCGTTCAGTCTCAAACCCAGCTCCCCCATATGTGCTGAGAACGACATCTCGATGCCGAGCCGCAGCCTGCTCTGACTGAGCTAAAATCAACCAATCGTCAATGTAGTTGAGAATGCGGATGCCCTGCATGCGCAGGGGGACCAGAGCCGCATCTACACATTTCGTGAACGTGCGGGGTGAGAGTGCGAGGCCAAAGGGAAGTACTCGATATTGGTAAGGCTTCGCCCCCGAAAGCAAACCTCAGAAACTTCCTGTGTTGTGGAAGGATGGATATGTGGGAAGTATGCATCTTTTTGAGATCTATTGTGACAAACCAGTCCTCGGACCTGATCTGCGCTACAACATGCTTGATCGTGAGCATCTTGAACTTCAGTCTCATAACTGATCGATTTAAGACCCCGCAGGTCTCTATGATCGGACGCAAACCCCCCCATCCTTCTTTGGAACTATGAAATACCGACTGTAAAATCCGGATTCCCTGTCTTGAGGAGGGACCACCTCGATGGCCTCCTTCTCTAATAGGGCTTTCACTTCTTGTTCCATAACCAGACCCTGCTCGGGGCCGACTATCGTCGGAGTAACCCCGTTGAACATCGGCGGTGCAGAGCCGAACTGAATACGGTAACCTTTCTCTACCGTGTGCAGGACCCATTGAGATACATTTGGCAGTAGTTTCCCACGCTGGCAAATAATCTACTAAGGGAATCAGTCTCTCGAGACTGACCTCTGGTTGTAAGAGGCCCCCGCAGGGGTGGCGAGCGTCTCAGCCCCGCTACGCGCACGGGCGGAAGATACTGAGAATAATGCTCGCTGGGGACCGCTGCGCCCTGGAACACTGGCAGGGTTGGCAGACCGGCCCCCCAGAGGGCGCTGAGGCGAGACGGGGCACCGTGTAATGCGGTGTGCACCGCTCTACCCCAAGCAGAGGCTGCCCTCTGACGCCCTGGCTCTCTGGTGTCAGGGCTTCTTGGCCGAGGCCTTCTTTAGCATCAATGACTGCCCTCAAATCTTGTTTGGGCCTCGAAGACCTCGGCCGAGGGAGCGTCGCTGAGGCTCCCGTTCCCTTTGCGGGGGAGCACGAGAGGCGACGCTCTGCTTTTTTGAGCCTCTCGGTTATGAGGAGCTAGGGTGCGGCTGGGGCATCTCCCGCCCAGATGCCCCGAGGGAGCGACGAGGGAGGAATTTATGGAACGCCGCCGCCTGTTTGCGAGCCTCCTGAAACCTGTCGACGACAGTGTGTGACTGCGTCGCCGAACAGGCCAGAAGGCTGGATCGGGGCGTCCATAAGGCAGACCCTGTCCCGCTCTTTCATTTCGGACAGGGTCAGCCGCAAAAGTCTCTCCGCAGCAACCATAGCTGCCATGGACCGCCCAATCGCTCGGGCGGTCTCCTTGGTGGCGCGGAGGGAGAGATCAGCGGTCCTTCTGAGCTCAGTGATGTCATCGGACTTTGACTCCTCTCCCTCATCAAGCTCCTTCAGCAGGTCAGCCTGGTACGCCTGTAACACCGCCATGGTGTGCAGACACGCACCACCAGCCTGACCTGCTGCCGCATACCCTTTGCCCACCAAAGCCGAAGTTGTTCTGAGCGGCTTGGAGGGCAATGCCGGGGCCTTCAGAGACGATGCCGTACCGGGGGACAGATAGCTCGCGAGCGGGCAATCCCCACTACATTGCCGTAGTAATCTGAAGAGGGGATATACAGGCGGGCTGAGAATGGCCTCTTCCACGATCTAGCGATCTCTTCATGTAGATCGGGAAAAAAAAGGAAGGCCCCGGCAAGGAGGTGGCTGACTCGCGCCCGCAGAAAGCGTTCGTCAAGCTTGCTTCTCTGCGGTTCGGTTGTTTTCTCGGCGGGGCCAGTCAAGACTCAACTTGGCCACACGCACGAGTCACCACCTCCAAGAGCTCTCTCATACCTAGGCGAGTGGGGTGGCGAATCCCTGTCGACAGACTCCACATCGACCTCCTCGGAGGAAGAGAGGCGGAGTGTCGATCCCTCTCCCTGGGTGGAAGGAAAACCGCAGAGCGTGCTTCCGACTCCAGAGAATTGGGCGCCGGATCTGGCAGAAGTGGAAGGAGATAGGGACTGATCGCCCGTCTCCATTCCCTCTGTCAGATCACACTTGCGAACCCCACGAGTGCAGCTGCCGTTCTGCCTCGGCAAGAAGCGGGGCCACGCACCGCGGGGAACGCTGGCGAAGGCTCCCTCCTCAAAGAGAGAGCCCTCCCGGGAACGAAGCAGCCGCACCGACATCCTCTCACAATGCGGACAGTCGGACCCCCTCGAGAGCCGACTCAGCATGCTTCGAACCCAGGCAGACCACGCACAGGCTGTGTGTATCCCCGCTCATAAATGTAGCGCGGGGCAGGGAGGGACACACAGTCTGAAGACTCACAAGGAAAAAATGACATGCACACACAGAGCGCTTGCTGAAGACGCGAAGCTAAGCTGATGCCAGCTGCGCGGCATGTGCTTTTATAGCTTCCTGGGTCGCTTACGTCACCCCGCCCGTGACGTCACGCTCTTCCATTGGACTGATTTCACACGATATTCAGAGTCGCTCACGCTAGGTATCAGCTGCGCTGGCATGGATGTCGCTGATTTAGTTCAAATCAAATCGTAAATACATGTAGAAAATGTAATCCTTGTTTCAATTGCTGACACACGAATAGCGTACTCAGGTTTTGCGTGCCGCGGATGTTCTCCACAATGCGCTACGATGATAGAGAGTACATAAGGAGGACTAATTGTTGAATCAAGTCTTTTTTTTTTTGGTAGTGGTTTCCACAAAAGTTAGTTTGAACAGTTTCTGAACATAAAATTGCCCACTTGCACCATGTCATAGGCTCACAGTTGCTCCCGAACACGAATCATGAATGGGGTCCTTCACTAATTAAAGTTTTCTCTGATGGCCGATTTACAATCAGGATATGGTGTCGCTCCCCCAAGGCAAAAATTGTACTCAAGTTTTAGCAAATTTTGAAATTTGGCCTCAAATGGGTAAAAAAAGTCCAATAACACTGGACAGGCTGGTGCGCGCTTTTTAAACAACAGTTTTGTGTAAGACAAAGAAATGTGTAACCATTTTACAGCCATTAGTAAAAATGACATTATTAATTATATTCATATTTTATCTTGTGAGAGACAGTGAAGATGCCATGTCATGTCAACATATGCAATATGTATGGCTTTTTCTGATCTGTAGTAAACATGCTTATGGTAGCTCACCTGGTAAACTGCTGCCATTTATGATACAGAAGCTCCAGAAGGACGATGATTCTGTGAAACATGATAAAGGATCACTGTAAGGGGGTTCAAAAGACTTTTAAAAGCAAGCTAAAAATGGCACAGTTTATTTCAGCAATGCAATTTTTATCTCACATTGGCTTTTTTATTGAAAAACACTATTGGTTAGGTTTAGTGTAGGGGTTAGCAAAAAGTATATCATTATTTTCAAACATGATAGAATATAAGCATTAAACCTCTTCAGTTCAATTTCTGACTGTTGGCCGCAGTAATCATAGCTCTCAGATAATGCACTTTTGGTGCCACTCTGGACATTTCCCACTTGAAAGTGTTGAAAAAATGAGCAAGAACTAACATCAGATAATTTGTTGAGAAGTCACCACAGGCATTTATTTTCCAATATAGTCTGCTTTTGCAAAAAATGTCAGGTGTGGCTAAGAGACGCGCTTTAACAGTAGCTTTGGTGTTGTTGCACATTGTGTAATGCAATGTAGCTTCTGCTGTGGCAAGGGAAGGGTGGACAGAGGCCTCCTGACCTCCACTCCTTGTTTTGGGTCACTGCACTTTTCTAGGGGCCTAATTAGGGGTCCCTTCAGATTCAAAGCTCAAGTCAAGAGGGGAGATGAGTGAGCAGTAGATGAGGACTTGACTGGTTGCCTCAGGCAACCATGTTGCAGCACGGAACAAACAAACAGGTCCAAAGCCCTTGTGCCATCAGAACCTGCGATCCGACCGAATAGCGTATCCATGACTCCAGACGACCAGCAGGACGCAATGCCATGCTAGAAAAGACCACAGAATGGAACCTGCGTTTTAGGCGGCACACACGAACGCACTGTTTATGTAACGAGCTCCTTCCGCGTAAGCTGGTGTCTTCCGCCGCTACCTTGCATAAATCTGAGAATAGTGAGAAACAAGTTGCTACCATTTAGAATCTGTGTGTTCCAATGATAAAAAAATATGTAATGTTCAGGGAATACAGTCGTTCAGCCACCTTTTAAGTGGATCAAAATGTTACATACCAAAGGTTTGTCCTATAGATAACAAGTAACAAAAACAAACAACAAACACATAACACAAAACACATGAAACAGTTCACAAAATAAATATTTGCTTTAGCTTTTTATACATGTGGCATATTATACTATGTTTAAACACCTTTACAATAACTTACCTTCCGTTTAACACCATCTCACAAAAAAGACATATTGGTTGTATGACCAGCAAATTAACTTACAGTAACTTGGTCAACATTTAATCAGGTTCAAAGGAATAAAAGATTGAAACAAAACAGCAAAACGAACTAGCAAAATGAAAAAACCTAAAACAATGCTATGAATTTAAAGTACTGATAACTAAACACACAAACAACAAAACAACTTAACAACCAAGATTGAATGTATGAATGAATGCATCGCATGAATTACTGAATGAAATGAAGAGTAATTAATTAATTATTAATTAATATCATAATTTTGGCAGATAGTAGCACAAACATGCCAAATATTTTTTTAATTATTATTTTTAGATTTTTAATTAATCTTTTTTTTGATGCCGATACTGGGAATATCTATTCAATAAATGATGTCGCTACGTAGTATTTATGCATAAGAAAAATAACAGATCTTGTTGTCACATCTACAGAGTAAATTCAGCATTGTTTACGGCAACAATCCTATATTAATAAACATCTAACTCTAGATACAATTTTGCCCTTTGGTTACAGTTACAGGTTAGTCTCGGTTATATATTCGGGGATTTGGTGATAATCACAAATAGCGACGAATGAGAACGCGACCCAGGTGAGCTGCCACAGAGAAGACAACAAGTGTTAATCACAAGGTTGGAGGTAATTTAGCTTTCCTCAGGCAGATGAATTTGAGAGTGTTTACAATCATTGCCCGGTTTAAATGGTGCTCAAATTGATTTGATTTGACGCAATTCTATACACTGAAGCTGGCAGGTGGTCATTAGGGTAAGGTGCACTGACATTTTCCCGACTCAGCGGGCATGATGACCAGAGGTGGAGGCTACCATCACAACTACACACAGTGGCGCAGGGCTAACCAATCCAGGCAAGCACACTTTTCGTAATTTCAGCAGGCAGCCTTCCATTTTGATACAGTTAACTATTCCTGCTATGCATAGCCAGACTGGGAGAGGAAGTGTTTTGTAATAATGTCAATTATGTGAAAAATATGGTTGTCGAACAACCTATTATGATATCCTGTTTCTAGTATCACCCCGCCAAAAATCTAAATCAGACTTTGTAACAGAGCATTAGTAGTCCCCTTTAAAATCATTCTTATGAATGTGGACAAAAAAAAGAGGCAGATAAATATACCCAAATCCTCAAACTAAAAACTCAAAGTATTTTATGTCTTATATTCTATGGAGCTTTAAACAACCCTCACCATCTAGTCTATACCCAACAATTCACAGGTTCCCCAGACTGTTAGAAATCACTGCTTTCCTTCACGCGGCTCCTGTGTTCCTCTGGAATGGCAACCCCAAAAGACACTATATTTCCCGTCATGAGGCAATGTACCGCTTACTTTCCTCTCCTCAATGTACAAGGTGACAAACCGTTACCATGCATCTGAGTGAGGAGCTAGACTCTGTGTGAGTTGTGTTCTCCCTATGGATTCCATATTGATTGTTCATATGCGCTCCACTGAGGACTCTACAGTCCCTCTATGCGCCTTTTTTCCACATGTCCGATGTGGAACATTATTACATTACTCCGCTCAGCTTGTGCCTTCCGCCCACGACTGTCCCTGGGCCCCCCCCCCCGTCCCTTTGTTGGGTGTGGGTAAAGAAAAGACTATTGGCTCACCAGCCATGGCATATAACTCTCCGATTTTGTGCACTGTGGTACCAACACTGTTTTATGAAATTTAATATGATTGAAATGTGTAAATTCTTAGATGCTTTGTTGCCAGTTTTTCACTCATGTGTTCTTCTCAGGAAAATCCTAGAAACCCCTTTCAAAACAGACATAGTTGTCCAAAAAAACATTGGACGTCAGCTTTAACGAGTAATGAGTGAACCGCTATGCAAGCGCAGCAATATATCTTGCAATGTCACAGAATAAAGAATGCAATCCACTTTCCATGCATTTAATACGCATCACATCGGTGCGACTTTGACAGCTTTTCACCAGGCTTACACTCGTGATTGTGGAGAAGGCGAGAATAAGATCGACCCGTTGACCTTTTTCCTTCTTATTGGAAATGCACAACCAGGCCTACACGTGCCCTATCTTCTTGGCACATTGTAAGGCATTGTTTGGCACCCAATAGCCAGGCTTAACATTATTGGGTCGCAACACAGAGCTTCTGGCTCCATGTTTTAGCAAATTTCTATGCCTTCCGTGAAATTATGCAAATATTTTAGTCCTGTTTCCTTGAGTCTGGAACAGCAATTAAGACACTTGCAGTCACTTGCAGACAGCCTTCACGGGTTGTGAGGATTTATGCCAGTATGTCACAAGGTGAAACCTGATTTCAGACTGGAGTTCAATAGGAGGAGGATGGAAGAGGTTCTGCCGACACTTTGTATAAACTTCACAGCTCATGTAGAGTTACAAACAACTGACTCTGTACATGAAATCTTAGAATCCTGTGGGTCCTGAATAAAACATAGTTGCAGTGTTATTAGTGGCTTCAAGTTGGTTGTAAATAATCAATGGAAATTCACACAATTGTATAATGTGATAATACAAAAGCAAAAAAGATTTGAGTTACACATTAAGCTCAGTTGACATGCAGTTTTCCACTTTATTTATTTAAAAAAGAGAGCAAAGCTCTGGGTTGAAGTGAGTCACGTACAATGGAAAAGAATAGGCCCAATTGTTAACATTAAATAATCCATTGTTTAAACAGTATTTCACACAAAATTAAACCAAACACTTTTGGTTCCCGTTGACTTTCCATTATATGGACAAAAATACAATGGAAGTCCATGGGAACGGAAACTGCTTAATTACTGACATTCTTTAAAATAGCTTTCTTTTTTTCTGCATAAAAACAGTAAGTCATACAGGCTTTTGGAATGATGATGTGAGAATTTTGATTGGATTTTCCCTTTATAACATGATTTTAACGTGAGAAAGTCACTTACTAACCTTGTATATGATGATGATTTAAACAGCTTAACCAGATAATACACAAATTAAACAAACATAAACTTGACTGAAAATCATGAAATCATAACCTTACATTTCTCTTTCTGCTTTTAAATCCTCCAAAGAAAAAAAAAAAAAAAAAAGGCCCCATTCACTTCTATTGTAATGGGCTCACTGTAACCTTGATTGTTTGCTTCTTCTAAAAAACAAGGGACGAAGCAAAATTATTTTTGTGGTAATCAACATTATGCCACAAATTCTGTCAACTGAGCTTAACTTGGACTGAACCAGGAATATTCCTTTAAGTCTTCCTTTAGGAAACCGCTTGGCCTGTTACAGCATCCTTAGAGGGTCAAAATCTGGTCGGGGTCTTTAACGTCTGTGTAGTATGAGTTAGGCTTCAGCTCATATATTGGTTTTTTGGCTCTGAAAGCCAAAGCAAGTTTCATTTTTCTTCTCTGGATGCTTCAGTAAAGAATCCTACAGGGTTGAAAATTTCCCACCACACAAAGACGGTCAGACCTGAGGGTTGCGCTGTTGTCAGAAAGGCTTCTGCAGAATGAAATCGATGGAGGTCAGTGGATGAACATATCGCTCTCTCAGTTCAAAGGTGGATTGAGAAGTAGCCCTCCATTAGAAATTAATATGTGATCAGACTGAGACCTTTCAGGGAAGCACAGCATGTAATGGATTAGTGAGCGTAACAACTCCATTAATTATCAAACAATATTGATCAAAGGCCTGGGGAACAAAGGGTCAGCAGTGAAAACATTATTATGAAACATAACCTGGAACTACAAAACCTGTAGGCAATGGATACTAACTTAAACTAAAACACTATGTAACAAACATCCTGACAGCTTATTTAACTTTCAGCCTAAGATTTAAGATTAAAGATTAAAGGGAAAGTAATAGTATGTTTTTTAAATGACTGCTCCTAACTGTTAACTGTTCACTAGCCATTTTCAAAGGTGTGCATTGTGACATGGATTTATAAACATAAGTATAAATGCATGCATATTCAATTTAATCTAACAATTAATAATAGTTTATGGCTGCATACATGATATGTATGCATATTATGGATTTATATTTATAATACACTATCAGTTTCAAAAGTTTGGGGTCGGTAATATTTTTAACATTTTTTTTTTTTTTTAGAAAGAATGTCTCTTATGCACACCAAGGCTGCTTTTGATCAAAAATACAATTAAAAATAGTAATATTGTGAAACACTGTAAACAATTTTTAAAATAACAATTTAAAATTTTCAGCATCATTACTTCCAGTCTTCAGTTTCACATGATCATCAGAATCATGCTAATAAGATGATTCTGGTGCTCAAGAACCATTTTGAAAACATGTTGTGCTGCATTTATATTTTATGGAACCCATGATACATTTCTTTTCGGGATTCTTTGAAAACTAAAAAGTTCAAAAGAACCGCTTTTTTTTTTTTTTTTTTTTGGAAGAAAAAAATATTTTGTGACATTATAAATGTTTTTACTGTTAACTTTTGAATGGTAGTGTATATTAAATAAATAGATAAATTAATGAACAATTAAAAGGAATTGCCTGTTTAATGAGATTTACTTCCTATTAGGGAATTAATTAATAAATAAGTGTAACATTTAATTAAGAATAGTTAATCAATAATTGAAAAACAATAGAGTTTTTGGGCAATATGTAAATTCATGCCAGTTATTTTAAATAATGCTAATACTGTATATTCAAATAGTATTTCTATCCATAGTATTCATTTTTATACACTTTATACTGTGGACAGTCACACTGCAATTCAATTTGTACAAATTTGATTAAAAAAAAAAAAAGAAAGTTTTAATTTTTGTTAATAAACAAAATCTGTGTTCTTTGCAGTTTAGCCGAATAATGAAAACACAAGTGAACAAAGTATTAAATTAAATAACAGTAAAATTCCAAAATCATAAAGCCCAGTAAGGTCACAAAACAGCACTGTAGACAGTCATAGACATATTGGTCAAAGCATTCTGACCAGAAGACTGTTGGGGTGGGTGGGTTACCCGGTTTACCCCACTAAGCTGAAAGTTCAAAGGGGAGCCACCTATTTCTCTCTCTCCATCTCTCTCTCTTTTTCTCCAGGTGGTCTATAGCCACCTGTGTTTTCTTTGTGTGCTTGTCATCTGTCTTTGGAAGGCTTTGTTGGGTTGCCAGAGTGAGGACCAGTCCGAGTGTGGTTCCGTTGATGGACTTTTCTGTCCCTCTGTCCTGCCCCGCACAGGGAACCAGTGTTATAACCTTGAGATCCTCATCCAGTCCTCATCAAGGAGCCTGGGAAAACTACTTATGTGTTGTTTCGTATTCTTTTGTGCGTAGGCCTGTGAATTAGAGGGTGGTGGCTCCGTTTTTCAAACATATGTTTAATTCCCTTCAAAAATGTGGTTTAGCTGAAAAACCCTTTGGTTAGGAGTTTGTGTCAGAACACAAGAGGGACGATACAATAAACTTCTGTAAACAATGATGATGATGATGATGATATAAAAACTTATTTCGCCCACAAAATAAAAAATTGAAAAAGGGTAATTGTGACTTTATATCTCCCAATTCAGCCTTTTTTTTTCAATTCTAAAAAAAAGTCAGAGTTTATATCTTACAATTCAATGTTTTTTCCTTGTAATTCTGAATTGTGGAATATATACTCAAAATTGCAAGTGTATGAACAGAGCTACACATTGTAAAATAACAGTAAATAGTTTTGATTGAACACATTTTTTATAATAAATGTAATATTCATAAGACATGACTTGTCTGATTACTATTATTGTGTGATTATTGTGTATGGATATATAGGCTGCTGTTATGGGGATACAGAAGCAGTATACCCTACAAATTAGCCCTTAAATCATCTTTAGATTTGTTCAGACAGTTAGTAAAATCACTGAAATTTCTGCTATCCCAAAGGCCCAACGTTGAAATCTTACATTTCACTAAAAACATACTAAAATATCAGAAATGTTAAAATTCATTTATTTCTGCATTAAAGGCCTCCCACAACAACAGATAAATGGTGAAATACGTTTTTAATTTTTTTCTCTCTCTAAATTTGGGTCTTAAAGGGGTTAATTTGTGTTTTGTGTTTCTGCCATGTAATAATTTTTTTTAAAAAAAAGGTAATTTTGCTGCATTTTGTCTTACAATTCTGACTTTTTCCATGCATTTGTGAGATTATATCTCACAATTCCTACAGTTTTTTCCCAGAATTGCAGTTTATATCAATTCTAAAGTCCAAAATGTGAGATATAAAAATAAAAATTCACATTGTGAGAGAAAAAGTTGCCATTATCTTTTTCTATATTTTTATTCTGTAGCAGAAATACACAACACAATTATTTTCCTTTTCTTGCAGTTCTGAGTTTATTTCTCACAATTCTGACTTTTTCTTCTCAATCTTTATATCTTGTTTATATCTTGCAATTATGAGTTATAAACTCATAGTAAGACTTTTTTTCTCAGAATTGCAAGTTTATATATTGCAGTTGAAAGTTACAGACTCACAATTCTGAGAAAAAATAATAATTGTGAGACAAAAAAAAATAAAAATTTTCCTGACTTTTCCCCTTAGAATTGTAAAAATACAAGTCAGAAGTGTGATATATGAATTTGCAATAAACTATTTTTATTCTGTGGCAAAAAACACAAAAAAGTCTTTTGCTATTAACTCACTATTAGGGAAAAAAGTCAAAATTATGTTTTGTGTTTCTGCCATGGAATAAAACAATTAAAAAGGTCATTTGTAATAACGATATCTTACAATTCTGACACAATTATATATAAACTCAGATTCGTGGCAAAATGGTCAGACTAAAAAATGTTGAAAATTCCTTTCTTTTTTATTTCGTGGCAGACATTAGCTTCCATACAATTCTGTCTACAATCCCCACATATAGACGCAAGTGTGTGTGCTGGGGACTTGTCCAAGAGTGTAACCTGACTACGGCTATTGTCTTGGTCCTTGAGAGAGTCATCACTCACTCACACACTCACACACTGATGAGCCACTCCTAACCACGGCCATTTTAGGAGCTGGAGGTACAAACATGAAAGGACTCAGAGTGTCGATGAGCTGTTCTCGTGGGTCGCTCAGGGCAATGTAGCTCCTACCCTGGAAAAAACAAGATAATGAGGTACAGTAGCAGGTAAACACAAAGGAGAAAATCAGGTACAAGTTATAAGCCTGAGAGTCAAGATCAATCCATATTGAGATTTTAATTCATTTGTTTAATTTGTTATGAATATGAAAACAATTATATTACATTTTTTTTTGGTTACCTTTATCATTTTCATACTGTCTCTTTTCACTCAGAAAATGTTAGCAACTCCATAGTAAGGCCATAGAATACACTTAAGCCTAGAATTGAACCAAGTTCTGCAACAATTACTCATACAGTTTTTAACATGTAAAAATTAATTATTAACCCTAAAATAGGCAAAACCATAAAGAGACATCAGAAACTTAATCTATTGCTATTTCCATCTTATTGGGACTCAAATAATACAATTTCATGATATTATTTCAAAACTTGACTCTTATTTTTTGATTTTCATGTTTGTATCCCCCAGGATAGGTTGCCCCTATACATATAGAGGTATAAATTCACTAAAAACAAAACTAAATGCACAGACCTAAGGTCTCTTTTAAAGAAGACACATATCAGATTATTGAAAGCATTTAAAAAAAATATAGAAGTTTAAGTTTACAGTAATAGATGGGGATAATGTAGTATACTATTTTTTATTTTATATAAAATAAATATTTTATAAAATATGTTGTAGTCTAAAAAAACTGTATTAGTCTAACCAAGTTATGCTCCAAATTTAAAGTTGACATCACAAAAGTTGTGGTTCTTTTGAGATTTAGTTTGGGCACTATAACAAATATAACCACTGGGTTACACCCAAACTCTTTTGAATTTTTCTGATGCAATTTCGGGTCACAAATCAATCAATTTCTGTCACAATATCACTTCTATTACAAAACAGTCACCAAATATGGAACCTTGACTGTCAGACCTGTCCAACAATATGTGTTATGTCAAGATTGCAGAAAGAATTTCTAAAACACAAGACACAAAATCACGGAGTCTATATATATATATATATATATATATATATATATATATATATATATATATATATATATGGATATATATATATATATATATATATATATATATATATATATATATATATATATATTATATATATATATATGCTTTTATATCTTGATTTATACCCTAAAAGGGTGACGCATCCCCTGAGATGCAAACATTTTTGAGACAGATTACAGAAAATTAAAGCATTTAATTCATAAAATATTAATATTATATGTGAACTACTTTTATTGGAGAGTGGAGTAGATTTCCCACTACAGGCAGCCATGCAGTTTTAATGATGAACTAAACAAGGAATGTAGAATTAAGTCACCTCATCTAATAATCACAACACACACCCTTTCAAAATGAAACCAAGAAATAAGACACTTTCACTGCTTCTCCCCACAGCTTCTCAAATCCCCACAGGATAGGTTATGTTGCCCCTTTTAGGGTTAAAAAGTTCTGTTTGACGTAAATTAATCAGATAAAAACATCACAGCAATACACTCCACACATTTCTCTCAGCAGAGCATTAAATATATCGCGCGTGGAGGAACGTTCAGACACAACTACGCAATGGCGTCGTTTGAATCGGTTCTTTGAAATCACTATTCGAAGTTCAAAAGAACCGATTCGAATCGGACAAATAAATCGAAACTCCCATCATCCTCGAGCTCTGCAGGAACACAGACACACATTCATTCCTTTCCACTTGAGGAAAACTTTACAGAGTTTTGACGACTATTTATTGTTCGTGAGGTCAGAACGAGGGAAAAGGGAAAAGAACATCGCTCATAGGGGTATAAAGTCATTATGATCTGCACGATATGCTCAACATCACCAGCTCCAACCACCCCCATATTCCTCCCCTGTATTCACTCTGCATCCGGAGTCGGAGCATGTTGATAAATGAGGAGAGGGCGTCCAGGGACTCTCTCCGTTAAGGACCGTGCCGCGCGATTTATGACGTCTCTCTCGCAGACTTCACGATGATTAATATGGCTCCTCCGTTCACCGCGGCAGATCGGGCGCAGGAGCTGCACTCCACGAGCGCCAGTCGGGCAGATAACATCAAAACGGCCTGCTGCTAGTGTTAAGAAAATACTGCATTCTGGGTCAGCGCAAATGATTCCACAAGGAGCACGAAACTGTTTTAATGACAGTCCCATCTATATATTATCACATGTGCGCAGATTGGAACGGAGAGGCTTGCATTTGCAAATGTTTTTTCCTTCCTCAATTTGCACCATAATGATTTCACTTCAGTTTATGAATGAACTGTAAACTCTATACATATCAACTTAAAAGCTGTTCATTATGCCCACAATGAAATAACTCATGTATGTAATTTTTTAAAAATGAATTGAAAGGGAAAAAAAAGGTCAACCGACCTCGATTTAGAGGACAACCCGGAAGTCTTTCAATTATTTGTATTTTTATTCTGTTTTTTTTTTTTAATCAGTAAATGTAAGTCTGTAGTTAACATTACTTTAAGATAGCCTATTACTTAAATGTTTTGATCTGCAGCTTGAATTATAATTTGTATGATAATTACGGCTATGAAAGCGCATTTCTGCCTCATTAAAAAAATGCTTTGGTAAGTCATGAGGTCTGATTTCATTTTAATCTCATTATGAGTTAGTGTGTCATAATTTCAACTTTTTATTTCCTAATTATGACTTTTAAATATTTAATTTTGACTAATGTCAATTATGACTTTTAATCTCTTTTTTATCACTTTTTCATGAATTTTTTTTCATGAATTAATGTCATAATTATAATTTACCAAAGCAAAACTTCAATGGTGGAAATGTGTTTCCATATGAAGCTGCAGCTTTTTTTTTTTAATGAATAATATTATTATTATTTTGGTACATTGTAAGTTCTCAGTTTCATCAGTCATGTTGTTATATGTTTTATTTTCTTATAGGCTTCTCAGCTTTGTTGGCAGGTTTTTTGAGCCAATCTATCAACTATTCTGAGCTCTGATGTCAAAGAAAGCAGAAAGAGAAAAAATGTGAGTCCATTTTACACTTTTTATAGTCTTCCAAAGAAGAATTGTTAAGTGGTTAAACATCTACACGAAAATGAATTATTTTCAGTTTAAAGCTGCAGTCAGTAAATTTTGCCTCTTTGTCGCCATCTCTGTTTAAAAACCTGCAATTGCAGCTGTTTGCGGAATTATCTTCCTTGCGTGGGTTGTGCTCCAGTGCGGATGAATCTAATGTTTTGAGCAGTTTGTGTGTGTGGCAGTCAGTCACCGCACCCATGTGGATATTTACTGTACTTCGCAATCACAGATTCTAGCCTACCTCTAGGAATATATGACCCAAATAAGATTTTTCACCGTATATTGTCATCTGAACAAGTAACAAGTCTGCCACATTTGTTCTGACCAACCAAGGAAAAAAGCATTACAATAAATCGTGCTACATCAGCATTACATTACTATGTGAATATAGTGTGTATAAGCGAGTAGATTTCAATTTCTGTACAGTCTAATATCTAATTGTCATACAACTCAAATTTCATATTAAGAAATTCTTTTAACCCAAAAAGCAAAATTAGGATCTTAGGATCACAAAATGATACTTTTAAATATTCTAGCTGCTGTGAGAAAAGGCTATAAATGATCGGCCACCTGCAGGATCCTCACATGCAATAGCCTAGTAGCCGCAGTTTACAGAAATGACGTAATGACGCGGCAACATGCTCGAATTTTCCGCGAAAATCTACCCGTACCACTCACATTAGAAAACATTATTATAAGATAACCGTTGTGAAACAGGCTAAATTAAGGCAATATTTTTGAACAATAATTTTGGCTGGTTATGTAATTGCTCAGATGTTGATTTCGGATAATTTTCAACAAACAAAAAACAAAACAAACAAACAAACAAACAAAAAAAAAAACAGTTATGGACTGCACAGTTATTTTTCAATGTCTGTCATGCTAACATGTTCCTTACAGTTGTGACATCTACAAGCAGGATCTACTAGATGTCTTTGGAAATTACTTCAGTTCAGCCAATTAATATTAAAGTCAGAGTAAGTGATTTAGTTTTATTTTTTTGTTAAGTTGGTTGAAAGTCTCTTCACGTCTCGATAGCACTCATTAAGTTAAGTGGTCTAAATGTATTTATATGCATTTATATTGTTTGTAGAAGGCATAGGACCCAAAAAAATTCATCCAATCAAAATGTTCAGTCCGAACATTATGATAGGCTGTCCTGCTTGCCTGTCAAATATGTATTTGCATACCTCTGCGCACCCTGTTTGACACGTCGACATGATACGTCATCAGCGCACTCCAGCGAGAACAAAAGGTGCTATTATTGTAATATTATGTGCTTTTTATAGTAATGAGTTTTCACCGGTGAATGAGACATGAGGTAAACTGACAGCATTGCATTCCACCAACAGCATCTTTCATTGTATGGCATGTTAGTCTCTGCTCTGACGGAGCGCGTTCATTTGTTTTGGGGAGGCATGGCTTTGCAGAGTGATTATATAGGGAGGGTGGGGATCTTTCTTTCAAAAACTAGCTTTCTATCACTAGCTTTTCTGAAATCGCCTACCATACCTTTAATGAGCTCAGTTTTTGCCTTGTAGTAAGGTCACAACCCACCCATCTTTGTCCCCTACTCTTAAATGCACTGTACTAAAAATATAAAAATGGCCATAATTTGTTCATTTTAGTATTACTTTTGAATAGCATCATGGTCAGTATATTGTAATGAGACAGAAAACTAAAAAAAGGTTTTTATCTGGGTTAAAAAAAAAAAAAAAACTTTAATTTTAGTGAATTTATTGATCTGCAAAAGACAAATAAACACTAATTTCCATATTCGCCCCCAGCTCATTTATATATTTATACTAGTGCTGTCAAAATTAGCGCATTTACGCAGATGATACATTATTTCAGTTTAACGCGTTAAAAATATTTAACGCAATCAATGCAGGGGCAGGGCTAGTGTTGGCCACCACACTCACAACTGCTGTTTCTGTCACTTTTTCTCTTGCAAAGAACAAAAGAAATAGAAAAAAGAGGAAATCAGTAACTTTTATAGCTTTAATGATTCATCTATATTTAATTTAGTGTTTGATAACTTCAATTTCAATTATAAATTACAAATTATAATACTGCTTTATCTAGTCAAAATGTTGCCTCACTTGTATCAGGAGAGAAATATGCACAGATCAAGCACCGTTTATAGGTGAAAATGCTTTTAATTGATAGATTGGAGTCTTGCGGATTATTGTGGTGTTTTATCAGCTTTTTGGACTCTTATTTTGACAGCACCCATTCACTACAGACGATCTACTGGTGAGCATGTGATGCAGTGCTACATTTCTCCAAATCTGTTCAGATGTAGAAACCAACTCATCTACATCGATCTTAGATGCCCTGAGAGTGAGTAAATTTCCAGCAAATTTTCATTTTTGGCAGAACTACTCCTTTCAATTCTCATAAAGCTTGAAAGGTATAAGTCCAGTCGTTTTTCATGAATGACTTGCGCAATCATACTTGGAATTCTTGATGCTCTGGAAACACCGGGGGATATGGGGTGGGATCATTGCTGCATGCTTCCACTCCAGCTCTGGCATGTCATTAAAAGCAACACACACTTCCTAAACATACTGATGGAAGACTTCTTCTTTGCCCTTTCTTACCACTACGTATAGCCTCTACTTAAGTATGCCAATTTAGCTGAATTCATGAAATCAATGGGTCACTGTTAGCTGCCCATTGATGTAGAACTACGGTGGTGACTGCCCTTTCCCATGCTTCTATCCCGGGACCTCTGCAGCCCGCAAACAGAGGGAGCACCTGTTTCCAGCAAGCCCAGTCCCCCAGCACCTGAAATCTTAGCAATGGCTCAGGCTATTGAGAGGCAGCCGCACGATAAGCCCGCCCCAGAGATGGACGGCGGAAACTCGATAATGAAAGGGGATGCCTAATAGATGAATCTGGAGCAATTTGCCGAAACACGCCCTGCCTTTCTCAGGAAAATTATCCACACTTGCAATAGGAAGGCCATTGTCTTGGGAGGGTTTGTGCTTTATCTGTGTATTCATTATCTGTCTTACAACAGTATAATGGGCCGCTGGTTGGAGAGGAAGGCGTGCATGCTTCAAATGGGGTGGGGGAGCACTGACATAAAATTAAAAGTAGCTTTGCTGTCATTGGCATAAATCAGTGTTATTATATCTGGTGGGAAAACCCTAGGTTTCCTGCAGAAATACCTTCAGCTTGAAAGACTAAATCCTAGAATCATATGCCTTGATCCAGCCTTTTGGAGTGGTCTGTACGTTCTTGCATACTTGTGTTTGCTAGTGCTGTTTAAACTCCAGAATGAGGGGAAATTGATTCAGACATTAAAATCTAAAGAGGTTTTGTATATGTATTATTTACATTGTGGGCCATTTGAATACCAGAAATCATACTGACAAAGTAAGCATGCAATGTTTGATTCTTAAAATTTTGCTTTTGTATGTTTTTGAAAATCCAGTGACCAGTGTCAGAAACTAAGCTTGATGTTTCCTTTTTGAATATATATTAAAATATAATTTATTCCTTAGTTGAAAAGCTGATTTTTACTAGCCATTACTCCAGTCTTCATTGTCACATGATCCTTCAGAAATCATTCTAATATGCTGAATTGCTGCTCAAGAAACATTTCTTATTATTATCAATGAAGAACAGCATTTGAAATAGATTTTTTTTTTGCTCTCACTTTTGATTAATTTAAAACGCCCTTTGCCAAATTAATTATTTATTTCTTTACAGATATCTTATTGACCCCAAACTGGACTAGTAAATCATTGCACATGCAATTTTGCTGCAATATTTTGAGGACATTTTGTCACTATGTTTATTTTTTTGCACTGATGTCCTTAATTTCTTGCCCTGTCAGTGATATTTTACATAGGCAGTTCTTAGCATTATGTCAATATGCACAAGTGCACTTTATAGTACACATAACAGCCATAGTTTAACCATTGAGGCTTTATTATTTGACAAGGAACACAAATAGTCAGTCCTTGGAGAGCCTCATATAATTTCTGCCTTTTTCACTATTGGTCATATTTCACTAAGCCCCTCCTGAGGGTCAGTAACCTTACTCAAACCTCCTTTGATGTCTACGGGATGTTGAAGCACTATTTGTAATCATCGCGGAGCTAACCGCTACACTTTCAGCCTCCTACCGCGCCACAACGGCAAACTCAAAGTCAAATCTTAAAGGCGACCTTTACGTCATCCATTATTGTAATGTCTGAGTGGGGAGGCGCCCTTGCTGATGCGTAAATTGCAGTTTAAAAACATTTTAGTCTTCATGATCACTCCTCTTTCACGCTCAGTAGTGTGTGCTTAAGAATAAATGGCTGCTAAGGGGCTCATCACTCATAGAAACTAGAACTTCCTCTTATAGTCTCCACAGAAAAGACTTTTACTGCACTGTAGATATCACTGCTTAGGTGAATGAGTACATGTTGTTATGATGATTTTCTAGCTTTTCAGTTATTGAGTGTCACAAATAAAAGCTGCAGCAGATGCCCCACATCACAGTGATTTACCATATTATGAGGATGGTATTGTTATTGGGCACAACATGAATCCTAAAACCTACAGTAAATCCATAATTTGTGACCTTGAGTGACTCAATTAAAAAAAAGAAAATTGGTGATAATATGAGGTGACAATATGTGGAAAAGATGTCATATTTAATAATCATCTAATATAATAATAATAATTTTCCCATGGGAAAAGTAATGTGCCCCGACAAAAGTGGGATGACATAAAAATGGCACTGCACAAGTGCCTGGACAACTCATCTCTCTTTATAAATAAAAAAACAACTGAACAGACAAAACTTGTTCTCAACTTCTTTTATTGTCCAAACTCTGTGTGTTTGTGTCTAGTGAACTTTTTGTAAAAATTGCTCATGTTCTGACTTTCACCTGTTGCTGCAGATGGATGGCTGTTTGTGTAGTCCTCACCGGCCCTCTCAGGCTTGCTCTGACCTGTGCTACCAGGTTCAGGGCTGCTAATTTACTGGCCAACTTGGCCCTACCTGTTGACGTGGTTTCCCCTTATATTTTTTTTAAATTTTTTTTTACACAGAATTGTGTCTAAAAAACAAAACAAAAACTAACTTAATATCAATATTACACAAATAGTATATTTGATAGTCATATTCTCATCTGATTAAAGACAAAATCATTTAAATATGAAGCTGTTCTTGGACATTGCAAACAAAATAAAAAATAAAAAATATAAGACTACCACACAAAAACATTTGCTTATTCAGTACAAACAGGTGTTTACCATTCTACATCTTAAAATTCCAAGTGTCAGAACGCTTACATTATTAAAACACCAAATTTTAGCATTTACCACATTACTGCAGACTATTTGGGAAAGTGATTTTGCCTTTAATCTTTGAAACAACAGGAAGAAACGTAACAACGATTTCTATTGTAAGCGGTGCTGGTGCATTGCGACAACACAAATAAGCACAAATTCTTTATTAAATAAATAAATAAATAAATAAATAAATAAATAAAGGCCTATAATTATAATTTAATACTTACAATGAACAGAGAAATGGTCTGCAGACTGCAAAATCGCACTTCTGTTTGAACACTGATTTTAGTGACAGCACTCTAATCCAATGGTGTTGAGCATTGTGAAATTGACAGAACTCTAATCCAATGGCGTCATAAATATACGGGAAATGGCGGTGACAGTGAGTAGGTGTGTTCTACTTCAAGCTGTGCTGACGTTTAGTGTATAACATCAGCGGCAGTGCATGAGACTTTAAAGGGGAAGTCGTGGCCTAATGGTTAGATAGTTTGACTCCTAACCCTAAGGTTGTGGGTTCGAGTCTCAGGCCGGCAAGACTAAGGTGCCCTTGAGCAAGGCACCGAACCCCCAACTGCTCCCCGGGTGCCGCAGCATAAATGGCTCACTGTTCACTGCTGTGTGTGTGCACTTTGGATGGGTTAAATGCAGAGCACGGATTCTGAGTATGGGTCACCATACTTGGCTGTATGTCACATCACTTTCAAATGCACCCGATTTGCAGTCCAAACCACAGCCAAATCCTAAGCAGGCACCCTAGGGCGTACCGGAGGCCTCTGGGTACCCTTGAGGAAACGTGTTACTAGCAAATTCCTCCCCAAAGACTGTTCTCCCAGAGGGGCATGGTAAGCAGCAATAGCAGCCACATAAACTTTCAAAGTGGAGGGGGATAACCCTGTGGCAAAATGATCTTGTAGAAATTCCAGCACTTGACCATCAGGGTCAGTTAACTGGGTCTAACTGACGTTCGTTACACCATGAAGTGAAAATTTGCCACTTAGCAGATTTCCTCGTGGAGGGAGCTCTGGACTGGAGTATAGTCTCCACTACCTCAGTAGAGAGACCAGAGGCTATAAGTTGTGCCCCCTCAGGGGCCACACTCTCAGCTTCCACAACTCTGTGTGGGGGTGAAAGATGGTGCCCCCCCGCCTGAGAGAGGAGATCCCGCCGGACGAGAATCTCCCATGGAGAGTCTTCGAGTAGGGCTACCAGGTCCACAAACCATGGACGGCCAGGCCAGTACGGGACTACTAATAGGAGATGAAACCCATCTCGGCAAACTCTCTCCAGAACTCCTGGGAGCAGAGCGATTGGGGGGAAAGGATGCAGGTGCAGCCTTGGCCATGTCTGTAGCATAGCGTCCAGGCCAAGAGGAGCTGGGTGAGTGAGGGAAAACCAGAGGGGACAGTGCAAAGTCTCTTGAGTCGCAAACAGATTCACTTGTCCTCTGTAAAACTTCCTCCATATCTGCTCCACCACTTCTAGGTGGAGTCTCCATTCCCCGGGCCTCAGCCCCTGCCTCGACAGGATGTCTGCTTCCTGATTGAGGTGCCCCGGGATATAAACTGCCCCCAGTCTGTAAAGGGGGCACCGAACGCAGACCTTTATATAGGAGACCACCGAAGTGTTGTCTGTGCGAACTAGCATATGATGGCCTCTCAGGTCTAGGAGAAAATGTTTCAACGCTAGAAAAACGGCCAGCATTTTCAGGCAATTTATGTGCCCAAAAGATGGGGACCCTCCCACAGACCTTGGGAGGAGCGGCCACTCAAGACCACCCCCCAGCCCGCGAAGGAAGCCTCCATTGTTAGCATTACATGCCGACAAGGAGCCCCAACAAGGGGCCTTGTGACCGGAACCAAGGTTTCTTCCACAAACCTAGCTGTGTGACCTTGATCATGCGAAATAGGTTGCCCCTCAGGGAAAACCCTTTGGTACTGAGCCACCACTTCAAGGGTCTCATGTACTGCAGGCCAAAAGGTATCAAATTGGACGCAGCTGCCATCAGACCCAACAGTCTCTGAAACTGTATGATGGTGAGTGACTAGCCTTCTCTTCCTCTCTTGACTGCCGTGAGAATCGACTCGATCTGAGCTGGAGACAAACGTGCCTGCATCGTATCAAATGGGACGCAGCTGCCATCAGACCCAACAGTCTCTGAAACTGTATGACAGTGAGTGACTGGCCTTCTCTTTCTCTCTTGACTGCCATGAGAATCGACTCGATCTGAGCTGGAGACAAACATGCCTGCATCTTGGTCGGATCCCACACTACACCTAGATAAGTAGTCCTCTGTACTGGAGAAAGCACACTCTTCTTTGCGTTTAGTCTTAACCCCAACCATTTCATGTGGGCGAGAATGATATCTCGATATCAAACCGCTATTTGCTCTGATTGAGCTAGTATCCACCAATCGTCAATGTAATTGAGTATGCAGATTCCCTGGAGTTTCAGTGGAGCCAGAGCAGCATTCATACACTTAAATGTGCTGGGTGAGAGTGCACGGCTGAATGGAAGAACCCGATATTGGTACACTTTCCCCCACGAAAGCAAACCTCAGGAACCTCCCGTGTTGAGGAAAGATGGATATATGGAAATATTTGTTCTTCAGATCTATCGTCACAAACCAGTCCTTGGACCTGATCTGTGATACGACTTGTTTGAGCGTGAGCATTTTTTTTTACTTGAGACAAATGACTGAGTGGTTCAACAGACACAGATCTGAAATCGGAAGCAACCCCTCATTCTACTTTGGAATGATAAAATACCGTCTGTAAAACCCGGACTCCCTGTCACGACTTGGGACCACCTCAATGGCCTCCTTCCTCAAAAGAGTGTCCACTTCTCGTTCCATAACCAGAGCTTGCTCGGGGCCCACCAGAGTGGGAAACACCCCATTGAATAGAGGCAGGCAAGAGCCCAACTGAATTTTGTAACCTCTTTCTACAGTGTGCAGGACCCATTGTGACACATTTTGCAGAAGCTTCCACGCTGCCAGATAGTTTACTAAGGGAATTAGTCCCTCGACACTGACCTCTGGTGTCATTAGAATGGCTAAATCAGTGCCCTGAAGCAGAAGACCGGCAGGGAATGGCCGATCTAACTGTTTTATAGACCTCCTTGGAGGTAGCAAGCCTCCCAGAACCGCTACATTTCTGGGCAGAGGCTGAGAGCTGAGTTCACTGGAGACTGCTGTGCCCTGAAGCACCGGAGGTGGCAGGGTTAATGAAACAATCTCCTGAGGGCACTGAGGAGAGACGGGCACCATGTGATGAGGTGTGTACCACTCTTCCCCAGAAACCGCCTTTTTGGGGGAGTACGAGTGCTGATGCTCCGTTTTTGGACTTTTCTGTCCCGCCTACCAGCCCCATAAGAGCGACAAGGTAGAAATTGCTGGAACGCCACCATTTGCTTCTTGGCCTCCTGAAATCTGTCTACGACTGTATTTACAGCGTCACCAAACAGACCAGAAGGCGCTAGCAGGGAATCCATAAGAAATACCCTGTCCTTTTCCTTGATGTTGGACAGAGTCAACCACAGATGCCTTTCGGTGGCCACGCTGTGAAAGGGAAAGTTCTGTGGCCTGACGCAGCTCTGCAAGGTCGTCGTTCATAATATCTTCTCCCTCATCCATCTCTTTCAGCAGGTCAGCTTGATATGCCTGCAACACCGACATGGGATGATGCCGCACTGGGCGAGAGATAACTCGCAAGCGTTTCTTCAACCCAGGGCATTGTCCCATAACCGCGCTTTTTAAGTCCCACCACGTTGGCATAGTGAGAGGCATTGGGACTAAAGATGCAGGCCGAGAATGAAGGGGAACCCTTATCATCCTCCCCCTCAGAGGAAAATAAATGGAGCACTCCAGGGGCAGAAGAAACCATCTCTGAACATGCTTCCATTCCCTGAGAAAGAGCGCTGGATCTGGCAGTTGAGGAAAGAGAAAAGGCCCTGCCCGTCCCTAATCCCTCTGTCACATACATTTGCGAACCCCACGATCTGAGTCGCCACTCTGCCTCAAAAGAAGCTCCCTCGAGAGCTGACCGAGCGTGCTCCGCTCCCAGACAAGCAACACACAAACTGTGTGTATCCCCACCCGTAATGAAACCCGGGCTGGGAGGAACACATAGCCTGAAAGATTGCTTGTCTACTTTCTTATCTTTGCTTGCCATAATAATAATCACTCTTTCAAAGACAGACAAACACAGGGGCGTTGCCAAAGCGTTTTGCGACGAGTTCCTGAAGGGGAACTATGTACTAACCCTGAACCTCCCCCTAAACCTAACCTTATATTACAAGTACTTTCTTAGGTAGGTACACTCTAAGTACACTCTAAGTAAATGTAAGTGCACATACTGTAAATATGGAACACAATGTCTAGCAGTCCAGCTTAAATTATCATTCATAAATGTTTTAATCAACTTGCTAACTAACTCTTTATCTTTTTTTTTTTTTTTGTGGCATGACAGTTTAATGTTAACATCTAATTTATCCTCCTCTTTCTCCATCTCCTAAAATGACTATTAGGCCTATTTCTTTTGTGGGGCAGTAGGATCCTGAGGGGGGATCTTGTTGAAGAGGACCCATTAAACTGTCCTCACCTTTCCACACGGCCTCTGCACTGGGCTAAAGATTTTAGTTTCCTCTCTGAAGCCACCCTTCGTCGACTGCCGGACTGAATGTGGGTCTGCTGCATACATCAATGTGTTGAAGGGGAGCTTTAAGGGCGATGTATTGATCTAGAGAATCAATCACAGGGAAAGAGAGCAGCAGTGAGACATTATCTTTTAACACCGCAGACACATAGTCGTGATGGGCACTCATCAGGAGTAAAAGAACAGCATCTAATACATTCACTTGAGTAGACAGAAGAGTTTCCCTCTCATTCTCTTTCTCCTTCCTCTTTCCTTCCCTATTAGTCCCTGGGGCTCAGTTAAGGATGCTATCACTCTATACAGATCGCTCCATCCAACACTGCCACCCCATTTCTCTCTCACACTTGTGTACAGTTCTAAGCTCTTTATATGCATGCTAAAGATGATGCAATATACACATACAGTATAGTTTGTTATATCTATTTTGCAATGTACCCATTCTATTTGGACCCCACTTTTAAATTAATTTAACAGTTACTAGGAATGCTGTCTAACATGCACTCTCAGAAGAAAAGGTACAAAAGCGGTCACTCTGGTGGTACCTTTTGAAAAGGTACACTTTTGTACCTTTTAGATACTGATATGGACCCTTTAGGTACTAATATGTTCCTTTAAGGCACCAATATGGACTTTTTAGGTACAAATGTGTACTTTCAAAACAGGTACCGCCCCAGTGACAAACAATAAACCATTATTTCAAACAGTAAAGGACTGTGTGTCAAGATTTGACTTGCTCCATGTTGTGTGTCTAAACTAAAGATCTGATCCAAACCATTTTCTATAAGAACACCTCAGTTAGATGCTTACTGAACTGCTGCCACTCTTAAAGAAACAGTATGTATTTCACTGCAGTGCATTTCAATGCTTATATGTTATTCAGTATAATGTATACCTAATATATATATATATATATATATATATATATATATATATATATATATATATATATATATATATATATATAATAAAAAAATAGGCTCATATATCAATGAAAAGCTCCGCATAGCGAGAGAAATAAACATTTCTTTCATATGTAAGTAAATTAAGGAAGAAATAATAATAAAAACAGTTACTTTTTGTTTTGATGTCTTTAGAATTTCTGCAATAATTCATAGTAAAAGTATTAGTTATTCATTAATAATTATTAAATGCACATAAAGTTACATATTGCAAAGATTGGGGTCGGTAAGATTAAAATATATATAAAAATAAGAGTTTCTTATGCTAACCAAGGCTGCAGTTATTTGATGATACTGTAAAAACAGTAAAATTATTAAATATTATTCTTAAAATAATATAACTTAAAATAGTGGTTTTCTATTTTGATATATTTTAAAATGTAGTTTAGTCCTGTAATGGCAAAGCTATATTTTCAGTTTCATTTTCCAATGTCACATGATCCTTCAGAAATCATTCTAATATTTTGTTTCTCAAAAATGTATTATAATGAACAATGCTGAAAATAATTGAACTGATTTTTTTTATTATTATTTATTTGTTTGATTGATTGATCGATTGATTGAAACTAGGGCTGTCCCCGACTAAAGATTTTTCTGGTCTACTAGTAGTCGCTCATTTGAAGCATTAGTCCACTAACCACACATTTATTAATAAACCATTTAAATCATAATACCGAACTTTAATTGCATACACAGCGCACCAGCAGAAGTGATGATTATGAATGTGTCAGGGAAAAACAGTAAGGAGGCTGCATTAACATTTTAATAATTCATTGATAAACTAGGCCTAGTGCTTTCTTTGTTTTTGGTTTAAGAGATGAAGTCAGCCACACTGACTCGTCATCTCCACAGTAGTGATGCACCTGTATGCATGTTTCATACGAATTACATAATCTGAGAATATTTGTTTTCCATTTGAAAGTAGACATTTCACTAGATATATTTTTAATGTCTGTAAGGCAAAGATATACATGGAGTTTCGCGCTCAAGTTCACAGAGACAGATGGCAGAAAGCGCATCCTGTTTGCTTTCATTATTTTACAAAAGTGCATTTTGTTGTTATTTTGAGTGCACACAAATAAATGTAGCGTCTTTACAGATTCAAAAGATTTATTACTCTTAAATGTATGACCAAAAATTACAGAGTATTTAAAGAGCAAGTGACCACACCGTGCTTTCATCTGTCCTGCAGTTAGCTACTGTGCAGCTTCCACTCCCCGCGCGCACACACGGTGTCTACACCAGACGTGACAGTTGTCGCGCCTCCTGCGTCCAGTGTAGACACGGTGTTAAACAGCGCACATTTTCTCTGGGTTAACATTATATTTAGCTGCCATGTAAAGTTGCTAATACTTTTCATATGATAAACTATATTTGAGGTCGATCATGATAGGTGAGAGTGAGCGTTTGGATGTCCTGCCCGATGTAACTAGCCTATATTACCACATATACCAGCCGTTAACAATCAGTTAGTCACGGACTTCGTGAGTTCACCTATGGATTTTTTTTTCTGCGACTAATAAAATTTTGGTCTACCAAGCCTCTTGTGGTCGACTAACGGTTAGTCGACTATTAGGGGGCAGCCCTAATTGAAACCATGATGCTTTTTTCAAGATTCTGATCAATATTGATTATATATAATTAAATTTTTACACTTTTGTAATATTATAAATGGTTTTAGAGTTACTTTTGACCAATTTAAAGGGGTCCTATTATGCTTTTTCACTTTTTCAACTTCAGTTTGTCTGTAATGTTGCTGTTTGACCATAAAAAAGATCTGCAAAGTTACAAAGCTCAAAGTCCACTTCAAAAGCATATATTTTATTTAACGTAAATCACTTTTCAAAAACTACAACGGATGACTCGTTTGGACTACAATGCATATTTTCCTGATTTGTAATATCACAAATACCGATGAATGGGACGAGACCTGGTTGAGCTGCACTTGAGAAGGCAACGAGTGTTATCACTATGCCGGAGACACGCTAGCTTTCCCAAGGCAGACAAATTTAGAGTGGTTACAATCATCCCGGTTTAAATCACGCTCAAATTGATTTGATTTTGACTCAGTATTTACACTGAACCTAGCAGCAGGTGGCTATGGTAAGGGGCATGACATTTCCTGACCAGGCGCCGAGTGGTGCTAATTACAACACTCACTTACCCAGCTAACCAATCACAGCACATTTCATTTTCAGAAGGCGGGCCTTCATTTGATACTGGAACTATTCGAGCCGTTCGTGCCAGACTGGGGAGAGAGGTGTTGTATTAATGTAAAATATGTGAAAGATAATTGTTTTTATTATCTATGTATTCTATTATCAGAATCAAATTCTGTTGAATGATTTTACTCAATTTTGAATAGAAAAGAAAGACTGAATCTTATTTTTTTTAAATCAGTGACATACATATTGTTCAGATACTTGTTAAACTGTAGTCCTTTCAGTTTTAACACCTTTTATATTTAATTCCATTTTGCAGATTTTTCCCCATATCAATGCAGAAAATTTGAAAGGTCCACAAATTCCATCTGGGCCTGGTTATGAGTGTTTGAAATAGTGAAAAACAGCACCTTTATATCCAGCACAGTGAATGCCACTGGTTCAATTCAGCTTCGAACGCAACCTGCTGTTCATAAGCAGACTATGATGCACAATTGTCTCGAGACAGCTTGAGTGGATAACCATATGCTGTCACAGAAGACCAACAGAGCCCTGTATTGAGAGCTGAGCTGAGCTGAGCTGAGCTGAGCTGAGCTGTGAGTTGTGTGGGAGTCTGGGAGTGGGAGGAAGGGGAGAGATGAGGGACGGCTGGGGTGTGGGAGGGCTTGTCATGGTTTTTTCAGGAAGGTTACAAATCAAGGATTTCTGAACCTAGCCTTCTTCTCGGATTCACTCTCTGGAGTAGAAGTGTGTGAGAAGAGAGCGCGTTAACCGTGCCGTCTGGCTCTTTATTGAAGCGTCGGTTAAATCAATGGCATATGTGTAGTGTGACTGCCTCACAGAGATGTCAGAATCTATGCTGCGCCTTCTTCAACTGGCACTGGTCCATCCAGTCACACTCCATCCACCACAACCAGCGATGGGGTAAACAAACTCACTCCGCAAATGTCAGAGATGTCGAAGGATGAAAAACTGTGGGCTGCTCAAGGATTACAAGAGATTATGATTGAAGAAAGTGATATTGTATAGTAGATTTAAACACCAACTGTTGTGTTGAATGTTTAAAATAGTTTGTACTAATTACAAAACCCATATCATCTGTCTGTGACTGAAATTGAGTTGTAATTGATAGTTGTATTGGAAGCACAAAACAAGCTAGTGACCAAGATTGACCTTTTACTGTGATTCATTTGACCATTGTAGTCTGATAACTGTTACTTCTGTGAGCCACTATTTTTTTAGTGAATCAGAAGCATAACAGTACAGCAAAATTAGTGTAATTTGATTCTTGAACAAATGACGGATTGCACATAGTTTTTAGTGAAAAGCTGATTCTTTTTTTATTGAAACAAAATCCTAAAGTGTGACTGGTGTAATATTGTTCCTGGATGAATGATTTTTACATGTTGATTTTTTGTAGTAATTCAACAACATACAATTTGATCAGTTTATTCTCATTCGTAATGACTGAATCAAAAACATACAGCACAGCCAATGTAGTCTGATTCCTTAACTAAATGACTCCTATAAGATGATTCTTTTTAGTGAATCAAAAATATACAGTATGACCAATTTATTCAGAATTTTAACAAATGATGCTTATAAACCGATTCTTTTTAGTGAAGCATAAACATGTAATCCGATTCCTGAACTAACTCTTAAACACTGATTCTTTTTAGTGAATCAAAATAATACAGCTTGACCAGTATAATCTCATCCTTAAACAAATGACTCCTTTGAACCAGTTTCTTTTAGATAAAAACAAAAACATACAGCACAACCCCCAGTATAGTCTGATTTCCTAACAAATGACTTTTATCAGTAGGCCTAGATTTCTTTTAGTGAATCATCAGCACACAGTATGAACACCGTATTCAGATTTTGCAAAACAGAAGATTCTTTTGAGTCAATACTTTTAGTGAATAGTAAGAATAGATGAGATACCTTTTTGAATTAGTCTGAAATACTTTCTTGCATAATATACTTTATCAGAGAGAGAATTTCTTTCATGTGTAATCAAAATTATTTCTGAAGTACACCCAAATACCAGCTTGTGAATCAGTGAACCATCCCTATTCAGGAACTATTTTAACCCAACAATCATGTTGTCATTCGTAGCATTTTTCATTTGTGCCTGATAGAGGTCGTTGGTAAGCTCTGAGATGTTCAGTTACATCATAAATGTGCTCTAATCTTTTTAACTCCATAGACGACGCACTCACTGTAATGAGGACGATTTGTACTTTTGGTTTGCCAGTTTATGTCTTGATGGATTGATTACTGTTTTGGGAGATAGGCGTATGAATCTTGTTTATGGAAAGACAGATAGGACGCAAATTAAATATTTTCAGTTTTCTTGAAATCATGATTAGATCTCAACGAAATATAGCCCTTGATGGTTTTTGCGTCTTATGACGATGATTTGTTAATTGCATAAAAGCTGATTTTTGCGTGCACTGCATATTTGGAAGCAATGGTCTTAATGGTGTTCAGTTAGTTCCACAAGGCTTTCCTCGATGGATAGGCCTCCAGGTTGGATTACATTGAACGGTGGGTATTTCCTGTGTTTAAACCCACATATGGATTGAGTAAGGCAGTGACTGTGAGACTACCGTTTCTCTCCACTACATCTTCATTTCTTGTTTAAAACACCCCCCTCAAAAACCTCTCTCTGTTTTACCAGGTTGGCTGTCCAAATGTTGAGGAGGTTTTGGCCTGGGCCATTAAGGGGTGAAGCCAATGCAAATTTCAAGAGGCACTCATGGCTCAGTGCAGTTTATTTCCCATGATTCCTCACTGTATGAATCTCTTAGCCACACCTACTGACCTATGGCTTGAAGGCATATTTGTACCTTTACTTTTACATTAGCTTATCCCGCTTTGAAAAATGCATGTGACACATGAAAGGGTCTTTTTGAAATCCTCTTCATGCATCCAGAAGCATCATAATCAAGTTTGTTCCACAGCGTGTGCTGGCGTTGGGTTTTATGACTGGATTCATTTCATCTCCATCAAGCTGAGTACTGTGTCTATCCCATGAGTCAGTAGTCTAAGAACAGCCCACCATAAAATTAGCTGGAACCAGAACTGGTCTAATGACTAAACATGATGGTGCATGCTGTGATTTTTCTTTTTTTAGGCAAAAGATACAAACTTTTTTTTTTTTTTTTGAACTGAGAGAGGTGAACATGACGTGTTTGGTAACACTTTGGCCGCAATTCACCTGTAGGTTTTGTGATTCTAGGTGGATCATATTTACATTGTTTTTTCCCTGTGTTGTACACACATAATGCAAATGGCTTGGCAGAGTGAAATGAAAGATTGGGGGTGCGTTGTGGAGACATTTAGGTTGTGCAAACCTCATTGAGAAGTTAAACATGATTTACACAGGCACACCACTGGCCCTTTATTGTTTAATTCCATCTAATATTACAAAATTTGTTGATGTCAGTTGATTTGTTTCAGAAGATTATTAATTTTCTACTTGCTAATATTGTTCATAACAGATGTAAAGATCCTTTTGGGTGAGTGTTTTTAAGGTAAAAAAAAAAAAAGTTATCATTGTTTGAAGGAACAAATAATTCAGCTGTTGGGTCATCATGCCACATTTCTGTTGGCATGAAGACAATATGAGACTGTTTGCTAAGGGTTGGGCCTGTGAACATTGGCAGTCAATGCCTGGCTGACTTTTTCATCACTTTATTGTTGTAAACAGGAAAAAAAAGTGATGGTGAGGGTCAACACAGTTCACTGCTGACTTACCAAGACATTCTGTATTTGGAGAACATCTTTTCAGGTAAGTTCTCAATTTGCGTTGTCTTCTTGGTTTGTATTTGTATTTACATATAGGGGCTTTGCATATGTATACACACACACACACACACCACACACACACACACACACACACACACACACACACACACACACACACACACACACACACACACACACACACACAGTGTGGGTATACACTAGATCAATCTAATTTAAATATGGAAAAAAAGTATGTGTGTAAATTAACTACGTAAGCAATTATATAAATTATATTTAAAAACATATATTACTCGCAAAACTTTTGCGTTACTTGGAGAAACTTTGCTCAAAAAACTTTTGTGTTCCCACAAGAGCCTTTGTGATTAAAAAAATATGAGGTGGGAGGAAAAACTATAGTTCAGTGCTTTTGAGACTGAATGCAAAGTTTCTGGGAGGAACACAATACTTCTGTGAGAGAACGAATTTTGCTGGTGTATTGCAGCATTAATATTTGGGCAGGGTTTGCTGCTCATTATTTTTCAGTATGGTCCTTGATTAGGTCTGAATCGAAGCACGTTTTCTTCTGTTTTTCCCTTACCTGTGAAAGTATTTACTTTGGCTTTCTATCCTTACACCACATCTCAAAACCCAAGCTAACAGAGTATTTGGATAGGCAAAGCAGCTTATTAACATTTCTCAGTGAACCTCAACCGTCCAAAGGTTCTATGTTACCTTTTGAACACATTGCTTTCATAGGAATTACATGCTCAGCAATTGGGCAACATCTACAATGTGTTGACATTTGTTATTGGTTAGGATATATGGTTACATGTAATTGAAAAATACTGAGTTTCTAATTTTGTTTTTAACTATGTATTTTTATTTTTTTATTTTTTATCTGCTGTTTTATTTAGCTTCTTATTGCATACTTGTTGTATACTCTTATACTCTTGAGTTAGAAAGAACATTTGGATACTATCACTGCATACCATTATTATTTTTTGTGTGCCTCTGCCGATATCTCACATTCCATCTTGTGATAGTACAACCACAAGGTGTGCAAGTCTTCACAGTAGGTATGATAAATGTCATGCTTGATGATGTGAAATAACAGACACAGAGTACAAGGAGTGCTGATATGACAAGCTAATTACCAGTGAAGTTTATTTCCTCCCTTTTCTGATGTATGGAAAGAAAAAAATCTTCTCCAGGTGCTTGTTATTTCATATGTTCAGAAATATGATAGGACTCTAATTCAAAACACTTGCTGTGTTGTCTGATTGGTTATGGTAATTGCTCTGTTTAGCCACAATAACTCAGGACTTTGTGCTGCAAATGCAAACAAAGTCACCAAAAACAGATGTCGTTTTAGATCCCCAAATTATAAAATGAAAAATGCATGTTACAAAATAAGCCTTTGCCAATACTGGCCGTTTCCACTGAAACAATAAAACAAATAGCTATAACATCATTATATTTTTACAGTTTTATATAAATCAAAAGTCATAGACATGCTGAGACCAAAAGCATTGAGTCCACCGTTCATCCATTTAAGTAGCGAACAGAGCATTGGGTGAGACACAGGGACCTCCTTCTGTCAGTTTTTACTTCCTCCTGCTATCCTCCCCTAGAAGAGACCTGATACAGCTGCAGGAAACCGCCAATAACAGCCCTATCAGATCGACAAGGAAGACGGAAAAGACATGAAAGGAAATTCTTATCCTTTTCTCATACACTTCACAATTTCGTCCCCCTTTGCTTTTGTGTTTCGGCTTTGACACGTCTGTATATCAACATGCTCTAGTAGCATATAGGAGAAGTGTAAACTCTTGAGGCCCACGAGTGATTTAAACACAGTAGATCAGTCATCTAACACTCGAGAACACTCTGCAATCGGATCCCCGAACATCCCTGAGAACATGAAAACATGCTCACTGATCACATCAATAACACAGTTATTGATCACAGAGTTCAGACTAATCAAATCGAGCACTGGTTTGTTTGAAGTTAAATACGGGCTGCTGCGCTATTTATCTGTTCTGCTTTTGGACTTTTGTGTAGGCCACCCACTCAAACGTACATGGAGGGAAAGTGTTATTTGTATTGTTAAATTTACATTAAGCCCATTTTAATTGCATCAGCCACTAAACAGATCTCTCATAATGGCCCTAACCGAGAAAAAGAAAAATTGCGATCATCTGTGGAAGGGCCTGCAGTATAATGGACAAACCCAATTAATCTAATCTTGGTTGTGTTCCATTATGGCTGCACTTTATCATTTCAACAGATGGAGCATGAAGAAATTAAGAATGCGCTCCTGCCAAAGCAGGGCTTGCTCGCAGACGCTTTTCTCTCTGATGGTACCGCGTTCGCGCCTGTGATCCTCTTACAGATGAAGAATGCTATTTTAACTGATTCTCGACAAGAGATTAATTGAAGAAAACTTTTAGTTGGAGAAGGCAAGTGGGATAGATTAACAGTTTTTACATCCACAATAGAGTTGACCGGAACTGCAGGGTTAATGGCAGGTCATTCAAGCAGCACAATTTCTAAAGCTCAGCTGTAACCGATGAGGTCAATTCAAGTCGTAATGTTCATTTCTGAAAATAAACAATTTTTTCCTAGTTTGAGCGTTGACGGGAATACAAAACAATGATGGATGCGTGTGGATGGAATTCAAGTTTGGGGCTCATGAGTTTGTTTCTTCCGATTCTATTTTCCAGTGGTTAAATATTTCATTTGGATAAATGACAAAAATATATATATATATAAAGTGCACAAAATTAGGTCAGTTTAGAGGCAGTCAGAATTGGTACATAGGATGCAAAGTGTTTTGAAGGAACTTCCTCTAGGGGGCACATTACATTCAGTATTAAATACAAGTACAGTCTAAGGGTTAAGGGGTAACCCTGCAGTATGTGCTGCTATTTTATGACCTGAAGGTAAAATGATCTTAAACTTTCTTTTTTCAAGGTAGTGTTTTTAATAGATGTTTTTGCAATGATTTGATTTACGTATGACCGATAGTGTTTAATGCCTAAATAAAACTGTGTTTTGTTACCTTTGTGTGGAAAACAGGAAGGGATGAATATCAGTCTGTTTCTTTCCAAGGCTTCACACCTGCAGATAAGCCGAAACTAGTGAACTAAAATCATTTTAAAATGGCTCATACCAATCAGAATTACTATTAGATTAGCAGATTTTAATGAAGTCAAATAAAATGTTAGTACAGATGCATAAAGATAAATATGCTGTCTTAATAATGAGTAAATTAATAATTAAGTAGCACATATTGTAACTTAAGTAATTTAAATATTTTTCTTATTAAGAAACTGATTTTATAAAGCACAAGAGAGACTAATAAAGATTTTGATCGTGTGAGTCATAACTAGTACAGTAATTCACTATTCCTTGAGGGGAAACGGATAGTCTTGTAATATTAGTATAATGTTTGTCAATCTTTAAGTCATCATGTTTTGGCAGCTCTGATAAGCAAAACGCTAAACGGATGAAGACTGGTTGCAAAAGTTCACATCTTATTTTAAGATTAAGGTAAGGTATTTTAAGGTTACACTTTATATCAAGATGTATTTGATGCTGTGTAAATATACAGTTAATTTACTGTGTAATAACAACATATACTTACTATACTTTCAGATTAGGGCTTGATTTATGGTTATTTGCTTTTAATTATGCATATTTTAGTGTTATTGGTAAGTAAATGTGACATGTGTAACAAGAAAACCGTAAAAAACAAAAATAAGTTGTGCTACCAAAAAGTTTAATCAAAAAGGGATTCAGTTAATTTCTAGAAAATGAATAATAATACAAGCAATCAAGTCATAAGCTTAACAATATATTGTGTATCATGGATCTGTAATTTAAAAAGTAAATGTGCAAACTGCAAACAAAAAGTATAAATCAGTCAATAACACAAATTGTGTTATTCTAATTTTATTTATTTTAATTTGTGAATGGAGTTTGAATATGGTGAGTTTTATTTCCTTCTTTTAGTCTGCCTTTATATTTCAGTTAACACAATTAATGAAAAAATGTATTTTTTTTTATTTTAACGCTTTATTTTTAATATTATGAATTTAGATGCTAGTGTGCATTTAATTTGTTTGCGTTTTATTCACATTTCCTATAGTAGGTAAATCAGCAGTTATGATAGGATATTCTTCTCTTAGACTAGCATGGCATGTGAAGATTGTATTGAGAGTGGTATCAGTTGAACTGAACATGTTATAGGCCACTCTAACAGTGGTCACTGGTTTTGGTCTCACTGTAGTGTGTGTGGTTTTACAGACTAGACCTCCCTCTGGTTAGACATGTAGCGTCATCATGGCTCTGTGGTCTCATTACCCGGCTGGTGTCATTACGCTGAGTTCAAGGTTGAGCTGCAGCAGAAGTGAATATGTGCAGTAATTTATATCCAAACTGAAAAGCCTGGTTTTATACTCGATCAAGTTCAATAAATTGGTCATTTTACTGTTTTGGTTTGTCTGGTAATACAAATGTCAGGAAAAACAAAATTCATAGACTTCACTTATACCACTGGTTAAAGAGTAGCACTTTTAGAGAGCACAGCTGCCTGTTATTGAGAAATGCACATTAGAAAGATAAGGATTTTAAATGCAAAATGATGCAGGTAAATTGTATGCATATGAGTTGCCAGTGTGTAAAATCATGCATTTTTGGGGGGCTAAACATCACGTACAAAGGTTAAATATTACATTCATGGATAAACTGTCAAATTCTTTGGGTAAGTTGTGCCAGTAACCTCAATCCATTGAGATTTGCACCAAGAAATGAAGGAAATACTATTATATTGGTATCGGTGGGGGAATATTGGAAATGTTAACAATTTATTAATTTATTTTTTTCTGAATGTGAGAGTTTAAAATAAAAAAAAAAAACTCTACCTTTCAAAGAAAGTAATTCCATATTTTTCACACAAAAAATGGGTATTAAAAAATGTCTTATTTCCCTGTATCTTTCTCTGACTGGTTTATGTATGTCTTTCAGAAAATAAGCTTAATTTGGAGCAACTTTTATTTATTAATATTTATTTTGAGAAGTCATATTTCTTTGACCCCATTTTGTTCCATTCATTTAAATAGATTTCAAACATCCTGAAATATAATTATTCGTATTAATTTTACCTCTCTCTCATTTTACCTTGACTAAATTTAAGTACAAATTTGCACAGATTTTGGCACAACCAACTTCCCCCAAATGGAAATGAATAAAACATTGTTAATCAATGCTTAATCTTGTCATGTTCATATATAAAGTATATAACGATTATCATTGGTGTGTTTTACAAGAAAATACTATGTCTTTCTACCAAAAAAAAAAAAAAAAAAAAAAAAAAGTTTAAATGACTTGCCCATTTCTTTGTAATTAATTGTGAAATTTAGCAATTTCTGAATGAAATTGTTTCTACACCATTTTTTCAGTGCAATGAGTAAAAAATGAGTGTAACCACTCATTTATTATGTCCTGTTGTATAAGACACAGTCACACGCTAGAATAATCTCCATAAGATCTTCATTGCGACACAGTTTCAATTCTGTGTTTATTAATGCTTGCCCAGTTTAAATTTAGCTTTAACCCAATTCCAACTGTAATTTACAATTGCAGGCCTTTATCTGTATTATGGACCATTACGTTACATTATCATTAAGGCTAATATATGGTGTTATTCTCAAACAGTGTGTAGTTTCATGTTGTGGCGCGATACACTTCAAGCACTCAGAGTGGTAACTGCACCAATTCCAAAACCCACAAAGCATTTCATCAAATGAATTATCCTAAATCAAAATGTGTTTTGGTACTACTTTGAAGTTTCTTCTTTTTTCCGCTTTTACTGGCTAGCTGTGTTCTTTCTTTCAGAGCAGTGTCCTTGGGCAGCCTTTCATGCACTGTGAAAATAGCATGCTCCATTTATCTTGAATTGTCTTCATGTGTTGGCTGAGGTCTAGGCCTCCGCTCTTAAAGACCTCTGCTCTAAGTCTGCGGCTTTGCGTCTGAGTCCATGTTATGAAGACATTTTCATCAACTTCTGTCGTCGAGAACTGATATAATTCAGACTTTTGAGTAAATATCACTGATATGAGCACATTAATGGCATGATACAATACCCCACACAGTTATGTTGTGAACTACTTTTTAGAAAATCAGTGTTTGATTGCTTCTGGCATGTATACCTGTGAGATGTTTATTGCGATTGGATTGGTTTTTCGAGTGATGTTTTCTGCGTTTTTGAGGGTGAGGTCAGAAACTCGATATCCATTACATGTGCTGGTTTTATCCTAACAGCCATGTGATCGGATATAATGCTTCAAACTACTATTATAAAGTTTCAGTATGGTAAAAAAAAGACACAATTTGCATTTAAATTTTGTGTTTTATCAAGTCGCGTTATTGTCCGTCTGCCACCTTCCTTCAGTGCTGTCAATAGCTTTTTGGTCTTAAAGTCTCTGTTTTTTCAGTGAGACTAATTTGCTGTCAGACATGCGGTGCTTTTGCAATAGCAGGCAGACTCCAGAAATTAATTTATCCAAATAACCAAGCCCTCCTGGGCCATTGAGAAGGGGACACAGAAATGGCCTAAGAAGGCAAAGCCCCCGTTTGAAGTCTGGAATGTTTTGACTGACTTAAAACAGGCAACTGGAATGAACAGATCATTTTCACTGACCCATGGGATTTTTAACCATTTTCATACACTACGGACAAAACAAAGAGCGAATGCCTTTACTGATATGTGTGCAGTTGGCAATCAAATGGCAATGAGAGCAATGTGAAATTGTTTTGGAGTAAAGAGTTGGGATATTTTGTCAGCAAAAAGTGTTTTTTGTGTGGAGATATAATGATCGTGGTAGGATTTCTATGGAAATATTGCATTTGCCACAATATAGAAAATATTCATGCACATGTACAATTGAAAAGCAATTACTGGGTATTCAGTAATGGCTTTGAATAACATGGGTTAAATTGGGCCAAAATGATCAAGAACGATATCCTAATTTGCAGTGGAAATTTTTAATCACCTTCTAATTTTATTTATTCATATAAAGTACTAATAGTTCACTTTTTTACATACAGCAATGCATTGTGTTTCTGTGGGTCTTAATTTACCATTGTTAAGGCCTTAAATTGTTGTAAAGTTATGCCAAATGAATACTTTTTCTCAGTGTTTTTGTCTTGTTTTCAATACAAACCTTAACATGCATTTATTTGAGATGCAAATTTAAAATATGAAGTCTTGTTTTCTACTAAATTGAGTATATAATCTAAGCAAGAACGAATATCTTTCATATATTTTGTATTCAACTTTTTTTTTCTGAACACATTTCTGAGCATATATTTGTTAATGTCTTTATTATAACCCCTTCATTTTGATCAAGTAAATGTATCTTGATGTAAGAGTCTAGACATTTGTACTGGAAAACAAGACAAAAATACTGAGGAAGGACATCATTTTTTGTAGATACACTGAAAGTTATAGTTATTTCTATATTCTAGTGGTTGAGTTTTTTGTATAATGAATTCAAATACAATAGCTGGAATTTGCATTTTTACATTTTAAAGTCTTGTTAATACAACTCATTTTGTGCTCCGTAGACATTTACCTTTTGAGAATATATTGACATATTGTGTTCCCTTCAGTTTATTTGCTAAATTTTCTTTACTTTGTCTTAAAAGGACTAAAAAAAGTCTGAAAACTACCTTCATAAAAGCTGCAAAAATCCTAACTGATTATGGTCTTAAAATTAGTACTTCACTTTTATTTAATTTACCTGCTTGGTAATATTCACAAACACCGCATTCAAAATCTTTTGTTGTTTCTGCCAAGAACATAAACAGAAAATGTAATTGAATGTAGTAAAAAAGAATACATTTCTCATTGAAATAAATTGTTCATTAAACTTTATGTTTGGATGTATTTATGCACATCACTCACATGTTAATCATGCTCAGCAACGTATATTAATGCATATAATGTATATAAGGCATATTTTCTCAATGTATTAATTTTATTATTTTATGTAACAATAGTTGGCAGCAACGAAATAACAATGAATGTCATGTTAATAAATCATTTTATTAAAACTACTTGCGTACATGACAATTATTGGCAAAGCAGTTTAAACAAGCCTAAAGGAAAAAAACACAGGAAAAAAACAGGCAGCCTTGAGTTAGGGACACTTAAGTTTCCCCCTTAATAAAATAATTCACTACTCCACTGTCATGAGTTGCAGTGGGTTGAAATCCCTAATGACAGCTTTTTATAACCTATGACTCAGCTGGCCATTATGCTCCGACATCTCAACACAGACCACATCCCTTCAGCCAGATCGCTGTTCTCTGTCTCTCTCTTCCACAGCTCCTGATTCTTGAGTGCATCGATGAATTAGCTAAGCGTTCTACTCGCTTTATGAACTGAGTGTTGCAAACACTTTTGGCCATTAATGCAGTGAATGATTAAGATGGATGTTTTACAGGTTATGAACGCTCTGGCTGAGGTTTCAGCTTTATTTCTGCTCTGAAACCTGGGGTTTTTATAAACTGATTATACCATATTAAGTCACTTGTTTTAATCTACAGTGGAAAAGCAAATGCTCAGTCTTTATCAAGCAAATGAACTCTCTGTGAAATTAACACAGTTACTCATCACAGCCCAAGCTGTCATCTGCAACTATAGCTTGCAGAACCTTTTGAACTTTACCTTTTTTAAAAATAAACAAAAAAAAAAAAATTTTAAACAAAATAATCAATCACAAAACACATCATTTTTTTTCCATTGCTATCTATCTATCTATCCAATCAACCAACCAACCAACCAACCAACCAACCAACCAACCAACCAACCAACCAACCAACCAACCAACCAACCAACCAACCAACCAACCAACCAACCATCACCTTCCTACCATCCAACCTATCTATCTATCTATCTATCTATCTATCTATCTATCTATCTATCTATCTATCTATCTATCTATCTATCTATCTATCTATCTATCTATCTATCTATCTATCTATCTACAGTATCTATCTATATGTCTGTCATCCAGTATTGATGTTTGCCTGTTTATTTATTTAAAATGCTCTTCATTTATTACTGTCATCCATTGTTGATGTTTGAGATGTTTCTATGACTGTCATTCTGTCCAGTTTAAAAAAAAAGAGAAAAGAAAAAAGTTAACTTTTGTTAGTTAAAGGAACATCAGAGTCGACCAGTGGGATGAAAGGTAATTTTTGTGACAGCAAAAAAACGATACGTTTATTATCAGTAAATCAAACCTTGAATATTTCTTAATAAATGTGTATATCATATATATTATATATATATATACTATATATATATATATATATATATTATATATATATATATATATATATATATATATATATATATTTACCCTTTTTGTATTACTGTCATCCAGTGTTGATTTGATTTTTAAAATGTCTTTATGATCATTCTATCCAGTAAAAAAAGTAAAAAAAAAAAATTTTTGTAAAAGATTTTTTTTCTTCACTTTTTTCATTTTTTTTTCACATTTTTATGATTGTCATTCTATCCAGTTTCAAACCATCTCAAAGAGAGAAAAGGCTGAAAAAAATAACTTATATTACAGAAGACTAATGGAATGGATATACGTTTATTAACCAAACTATACATTCACTAATCAAACATAGAATATTTCTTAATAAATTGTCAATACTTTTCTTGTCAAATCATGGACATAGACAAATGTCAACATCCATTCGAACCAAAACAATGAAACGATCTGAAATCATGTTTACTTAATTGTGATATTTCGATAAATGATTAACTAAAATGATTTCCATTTTTAAACTGTACGTTTAATATTTGATCTAATATATTAAGGCTTTATATGATGGAGACATGAAAATAACTTTGTTTTACCTACAGGTTTGTAAAGACTTCCACCCCCTACCGAAGTCAATGAGAGCTGAGGCTAAATTACATCCTTTAACAGGTACATAAGCGTCAATCTTTTCTCTGCTCTCTATTTTGCCAGAAAGTTGTTTTACTCCCCCAGTGTCTAATTTCTATTTGATAAATCTCAGCAGGAATAATGAATTAGATTAAATATAGTGCAGTTTGCAGCATGGTAACCTGATGTTGGTCTATCGCTGAAAGTTTTTCGCTCCTTCTAAATGTACAGCAGTATTTGACTATAAAAAGAACAAATAACTTGCAGCTTTATTGAGTCATTCCCACGAATTAACCCTAGGATATAAATCTTGTGGTGGTGATTAAGCTTTTGACAATAGAGTTAGCACAGTGTAGCAGACAAGGGCAAGTAGGCCTGCAGAGTAATTTACTGTACGCTTTGCAGGTGTGGCCTCCTACTGAGCAGGAGACCACCGCAGGAACTTACCAAACCATTCGCTATAGCACAACACTTGTGGGAGATGTCTACAGTTAAAGCAATCAAAGTTACCGTGCCTCGCTTCTGGCCACTACTGATTTTATCCAGTTCATAATTATCTTGAATTATGTAAAAAGAGAGATTGATGACTATTTTTTCAACGTTTTATTGTTGACATTTTTACGTCACTGCAGACCTCTTTCCCTCACCGCTAACTATTAATTATGAAATACTGTAGGTCTCACCCATTTTGTTTTACTGCCTCTTCCTGTTAAACTTGGTGTGAAGGGCTGCTGTTTTTAAATAGGTGTGTAAAGTCAATGTGGATATAGTGCCCCCAGCCTCCAATCTCATGCCCATTATGTCACATGGGGGTTTTAAAAAAACAAAAATACGCTCATGCAGTCCTGCTGTTTACGTGAATACTTTTCATGTCAATAATTGGTCAAAATTTTCAGCAGTTGTTGGTGAGTGTCTTTGCTTTGCTTTAAATGCGTCTTTGGTTGTCTTTAATAATTACCATGTTGATTATTTGTAAACTGAACACTCTTTCAGTAAACACTCTTCAGCTGGTTTAGTTGTCTCTCTAATGGACCTTGTTATTGCAGGGTTATTACTGACTAAAGCTAAAATGAATAAAAATATATATTTGTTCATTTAAAAGAAATAAACGTAAAAAATTTGTATTGTTGTCTTGGCAAGTAATTGAAATAAGTTGAAGAACGTCTGGGTTACGTATGGTAACCCTAGTCCCTGAAGGAAGGAAGGAGACGTCACGTCGGTGACCGCCGAATTGGGATCTCGCTTCGAGGAGACCAATCTACTTTGAGTATAACTAAATGAGCCACTGCACATTGGCATGCAATTATTACACCCAGCTGCAGCTGATCACAGTGTGAGCATAAAGAGGCAGCAGGTGCAATGCATACCAGGTTTTCGCTGAGGAGCCAAGCCAGTGATCCAGCAGCTCAGCGGTGGTACAGCAGCCGTGGCAACCGGACGTGACATCTCCGTTCTCTCTCCTAAAGGGAACGATCGGGTTACCATAACGTAACCGAGACGTTCTCTTTCAGTCAGTCACTCTCGACGTCACGTCGGTGACCAACGTATTGGGATTCCCTACCAAAGCGCCATGGATGATGCCCCTTCCAGTGCCCTGTGTGAGCCGCCTGCACTCTTTTTTGGTGTAGGCTGGGGCTTGCAACAAGAAGACCGCTCATCGTTGTTGTAGCACAAACAGCTCAGTGTGATTGGATAACACTGGTAAAACGTACCCGGTTCCACTTGTAACAGGGACGTTGCGGAAGCCCTATCCTTCCCGAAGGAGGTATTGGGAGGCAAATACGCATATGGAATGTCCATTTAGGTGCATATGGAAATTTGGAGGTGGATTGTAAACCTCTTGGAAATGGCAGAAAGTCTGCCAGGGAAACACTGGCTCTGAGGCTATACCGTGGACTTTAAAACATATGGGATCAACTCGTCTGGCTGCCAAAGGGATGGAGGAGCTCGACAGGGTCTATAGTACGGTTGAGTGAGGGCATGGTGCCGGAAGTTCTGACTGCATCTGGCTCCGAGGGGATGGAGGAGCTTGAGAGGGTCTACAGTACTGACACTCTAGAGTAGTTTTAGCAAGCTGACACTAACCGGGGCCTCTCAGTGCCACTACCCATTTGAGGTGAGATAACAGGAGGATACCGGCTCCACATGAAAGTCTATAGAATCTAGCGAACATGTTGGGGTCACCCAGCCCGCAGCTCTACAGATATCTGTCAGCGAGGCACCACGAGCCAGCACCCAGGAGGATGCAACACTCCTAGTACATTGAGCTCGCAACCTGAACAGGCAGGGCACACCGTGTGCCTGATAAAGGTCTCCAGGCATGCTGTACTCCAGCAAGTTCGAGTCTCGGGCTGGCAGGATTTGTAGGTGGGGGGAGTGAATGTACAGCGCTCTCTACACCCTCAATACCACAACTTAGGTGCCCTTGAGCAAGGCACCAAACCCCCAACTCTTCCCCGGGTGCCGCAGCATAAATGGCTGCCTACTGCTCCGGGTGTGTGTTCAGGGTGTGTGCGTGTTCACTGCTGTGTGTGTGCACTTTGGATGGGTTAAATGCAGAGCACGAATTCCGAGTATGGGTCACCATACTTGGCTGTATGTCACGTCACTTTCACTTTCATAAGCCAGGGTGATGGCATCCACAATCCAGTGGGCCATCCTCTGCTTAGAGACAGCCTTCCCCTTCTGCCGGCCTATGTAACACACAAGGAGCTGGTCTGAGGTCCTAAAGCTTTGTGTTCGGTCTATGTAGCATGCCAGGGCTTGGACAGGACAGAGTAAAGCTAGGGCTGGGTCTGCCTCATCCAGGGGCTCTTTCATACTTGCGCAGGCCCCGCGGCCAGTTGTGTGCCAATGCCAGTGTGTTCCCTCCCCTCGGTCAGGGAGTACCAACTGGCAGTGAGAGGTCTCTGGAGAAGCAAACAGGTCTACCTGAGCGGCTCCAAAACATCTCCAAGCCGGTGGTGGAGGCATCCGTGTAAACCACAGCAAGACCTGATACATGTTCAATCCTCACCACAGAAAAGAAAAAACTAACAACTGGCCACAGGGTGAAAGGTTTGGCGACAGGCCGGTGTAACTTGGACCTGGTGAGTGCTGCGCTGCCACTCCCTACTCGGGACTCAGCCATGAAGCCAGTGCTGAATTGGTCTGAGTACAATAAAGTGCAATAGCCCTAGCAGTAAGTACCGCTGCAGCTGCCATATGCCCCAGGAGCCTCTGAAATAGTTTCAGTGGGACCGCCATCCTGCCCTTGAACGAATTCAAACAGGTCAGCACCGACCGCGCACGTTCCTCTGTGAGGCATGCTGTCTGTTGGACCTATCCTCATATTGGCTGGAGGGACCAGCTCTATCGCATCCTTCGCCAGTAGGACTGCAATCTTTGCATGCAAGACAGAAGCATCGGCCGCCTACATAGTATTAAAAAATAGAATTACTAAAAATGTAACAAAAATTTAAATTAAATAAAAAACAAAAAAAATCTATTAAATTAAATTGCAATATCAAAAATGATAAATGTTGCCTTGGCAAGTAACTGAAAAGAGAATAAGTATTTAAACTACTGATTGGAAATAAAAACTGAAACTAAAACTGAAAAATAATAATAAAAATAAATTAAACATATTAATATTAAAAAAGAAAAACATAACCGAATTACTGAAATTTAAATTTAATAATTTAATTTTAAAAATAGTAATGAATATAATTAAATAAAATAGTCAAAAAAATTATGAACTGAATAAAGAACAGAACTGAAAATATAAAAATAAAAGCTAATTAATGATTAATAAAATCTATAATAGTTAAGATAATTCTACTAATAATAGATAATATTAAAATAACTCCACACTGTTAAAAAAAAAAATAATTCAAAGTTGTAAATAAAGATTATTGGAGTATGTTTTACAAGAAAATACCATTTCAGTTGTTCTACTTCGCCCTTAAGTCAGTGTGTTACTAGCCATTTCATGTAACATGTTCATGAAATTTGCTAGCAATTTTCCTACACCAAGGTTTTTTTTTTTTTTTTTTTTTTTTTTCCTTCTCAGTATGGTATTATGGCGCGCACAATCTGTGGATGCAGATTTCATATTTGCAGATTTATCTACTGTATCTGCAGAATCCCAAAGATTTTTCCACTACAATTAATGAAGAAATATGAGAAAAGTCTGCAGATTCCATGTGGGCCTGCCAATAAGAGTGTCAGGAAGCACACTACCCCCTCTGCTGGCCCCGGGGCCTTTCGTGAAGCAGTCAGCTCATGCAGATGAAATATATTGCTGGAGGTAGAGCAGAGATTGTTTCCCTGTATGTCACAGGCTTATCGGCTGCATGTTTAGGTCACATCATTTGCTATCCTGCTGAGACCTCTGGAATAACTTACGCAGCCCTGATCCCTACTGTCAGCACCTCTCTCAAAGTGTGAAGTGATTTCACCAAGGACTCTCTCTGCTGGAAACAACTGTGTTTCTCTTCACATTTAGTCTTTAAAACAGGAGCTTGCACAAAATAATAAATGTCATTTCAACCACAGAAAGTTTTCGGCAAAATGTGGACAAACAAAAAGTTGTCCACATTACAAGTACACTGAAGTCAGCACATGGAAGAGAGTGAATTACTGTGTGCTTGATCTTTCATTTTATGAAATCGTGTGAGCAGCTATAGCGTTGTTTTTAAAGGAGTATTTTGATTCATGTGAAACATGTGCATGCAGACATTATACAGCTTTTTTAGTGTTGTGAATTTTCCAAAAGAATTACAATATTTGAGCTTGGCTTTTGTTCCCATAACCATCAAAATTTATATTTTATATTAATTTTATATTAATTTATTCTGATATTAATGTGGTTATTTTAGAGGTAGTTTAGAATTTGAGACTTATGATTAACATAAGATAGAGGCAGAGTAATCTGACTGAATTCTGTCTTCATATTTATGGGTTGTTAAAAAGTTCACTTTAAAAAAGGCAGTGGCCATTTGTGCAAATAGAGATAGATGCGATTTACACTAAGTGAAAATAGCATAATTTCTTAGCTATAGATGTTATTTACACTAAGTGCAAATAGTACTGGATTCTATTACAATAAGTAAAAATAGCAGCATTGTTTTAGTGATATGCTATTTTCACTAAGTGCAAATAACAGTTCTATTTAGACTGTGTAAAAATAGTAGCATTTTCATAGCAGTAAGTGTAAATAGTAGATGCTGTTTATACTTAGAGCAAAAAAAAAAAAGGCAGTTATTTGTAAATCTGTATTGTAGTACAGTATAAAACCATATGCAGTAATAACACTGAATGCATATCATATTTATTACAATTATTAAATGGATCCCTACTCAATATTTGAAAAGTAGTGGAAATATAAAAGTGACATTTACTTCATTTTTATAAAATAAACAAACAAATAATGTCTTTCTGATCTCATATGTGATAGGAAAAGAGAGAAGAATGAGTTCAGCAAAAGGTGGTTTCAAACTCGGGTCGATCGCGTCAAAATTTACTGCCAGTTGCTTAACACGTATTTTTTGTTGTCAATCCCAAACAGACATTGGTGGGAGGAGCTAGTATAAACTAGCTGGAGCTGCTGGTCTAAACTGTGTAAATGCAGCAAAAACTCAGGCCAAAACATGCATAAAAGCAGTTTTTACAAACCAATTACAAATGTTTTCTTGAAAGTATAATACATTAAATGCTTTAAAAATAATAAATATCATTAAATATGAAGTTTCTGTATTTTATATATATATATATATATATATATATATATATATATATATATATATATATATATATATATATATATATATATATATATATATATATATATTTTTTTTTTTTTTTTTTTTTTACAATTGTTATTAATTGGCAAGGCTTTTTTTAAGGAGAGCTTGTCTAAACAGGCCAGTAAGAGACTATTAACTGCTACGCATCCTTTTAATTACAAACATGTCTCATTTAAAATGTCTACAGATTGATAAAACTGATCTGAAATAAGGTAAAAACCATAGCGCTGGTCCCCCCCCCCCCCCCCACGGCAAACCAGTGAAATAAACTTCATAAAAAATACATTTTCTACTACTTTTAAAACCGATTTAAATGACATGGGTGAGTAAATAATAAGTTTCTCTTTTAACTACACTTTAAAGTTGTGGTTGTTGGGCTATGATCATTAGTTTTCCATTGTTATAAATTCATGGATAGATTGTCAGACTTCAGAATCTCACAACACAGCCGGTCCCCATTAACATGAAACTATTGGAACATGGAGGAGCTCACATACGTTTTGCATCCTAACTGTGTTCTCATTAGTGCTTAAATCTGGCAAAGACCCATTACTGCTGCACCCTGATGTTGAGTGACATGTGCAGAGTCCGTCCATCCGTTATGTAAGCCCTCTAACCACTCACAAACTTAGAGTGGCTGTTGCTGCCTGCTTACTCACAAATCAGTACCAAAGGCAGCAGTTCAGAAGTTCACTTTTTGGAAGCCAGCCGGAACTGCTTAAGGGTGATGACTTTTTCCAGGAACAGGTGGTCTAAGTGACATAATATTGGCCCAGTGTTGAGACCCTGCAATACAACTCCACCATGTTGCCAGAAATCAATTCATATGAATACTTAGATATTAGAATATTTTGCCAAAATTTGCTTTTAGCAAGAGGATAAAAAGATGAATAACTCTGAAAGTTGCACTTCCTCCGCTTAAGACCCTTTTTGAAAATGCTTTGGCTGAGAAAACTATTTATGATACAATGTTAACTACTGGCACATACACTTTGGACTGGAATGCCATTCAGAATGCAAAAAATATATTTAGTTCTCACCAACAGACAGCAAAAGGCACCACTGGGTCTAGCTCAACACGAGAACAGTTATTTTTTACCACAGTATGGACTTTCAATTATGGTAATGTGTTTTCTAGCCCCTTTAAGAACACTTGGAGCAATTAATGTCGCTCCATTTGCTGAAATGAAATATGACATTTTCTGACAGCTACGGAAGATGTAATTGGTACGTTTTGTTAACCTAAATTAAGTGGATGTGATCATATTATAATATTATATAATGTATATTATAATTTGCAAAATGTAAATAAAATTAACACATTCTTATGTAAATTTACACTACTGTTTAAATTACTGTTTAAAATTTTGGCTCAGTAAGATATTCTTTATTTTGAAAGAAATTAATTATTTTATTCAGCAAGAATGCATTAAATTGATCAGAAGTGACAGTAAATACATGTTACAAAAGATTTCTATTTTAAAAAAAGAAAACAGCTCTTTTGATCTTTCTATTCATCAGGGAAATCCTGAAAAAAATAAAAAAATAAAAAACTCAGTTTCCACAAAAATTTTAATATTGATAAGGCATATTAGAATGAGTGACACTGAAGCCTGGAGTAATGGCTAACAAAAAAAAAAAAAAATCAGCTTTGCATCACAGCAATAAATTACATTTTTAAATATATTCAAATAGAAAACAGCTATTTTAAATTGTAATAATATTTTTTAGTTTTATAGATTTTACTGTATTTTGATCATATAAATGCAGCTTTGATGAGCATAAGAAACTTCCGTACTTAGATGAAGCTGTTTTTTGAGAGGTATTCATTGAATAGAGACAGATCAGGAAAGTGAAAGTAAGTGGCAATAACTCTGAATTCTGATTGGATGAGCAACATTTGAAGCTGTAGCAGAAAATAACGCAATAAGCTATTCAAGGCTGGTAGTTACAGGGATTTTACCATGATTAAAATGTTAATGTCTGCAACCACTTATGGTTTATTGCCTTATTCTCTTTATGTATGTCATTGTTTCTTATTTGAGATTTTAGTGAATTAGCAGCATTTCTGCATTGCAGAAAACAACCACACAATCCTTGCTTATTTCAAGAGCACCTGTATGATGTTGTGTTTTTAGGTCTCTGTGACGTTTTCTTCTCCACCAAAGCTTAGCAAGTCTGCCAGGTCAAACAGGGATAAAATGCGAACAATACACAGAATTACCTGAATGGCAGGAAGACTAGAGCGGTTACGTGTACCTAAGCAACTGAAATCCCTGTGTTTGTATTGAGTCACACTCAAGCTGTTCTCAAACGTCATTCATTCTGTTTATTTGCTGTAGTAATTGCTGCAGACTTGTCATATCAGCCTGTTTGGTTTGTCAACGGAGTGACTGGAAATCTATTCAAATGAGCTCTAAACAATTGAACTTTTTCTTAAACACTTCACATGCTCGTCTGAATTTTAATTCAATGAAAAGAAATGAGTCAGAAAGTCTATTAAACAACAGAAGCTGTCACATCCTGATATAAGATGTCTCGAGGAGTCATACGGAGCAACTGCCCAAGGATAATCAAATCTTAAATTTCTGAGTTTAAATATAGTATCAGGATTCAGAGAGGCTTTCTGCAAGTTAGATAAATTTCCTGTGATTTATTTTCAAGTTTTAATTGTCTTGGAGGAGCCTCCTTATTAGAGTTTCAAACCCATTGAGATAATGAAACCTTTACCCTCCAGGCAGGCATCTTTTTCCAATGACAGTAATTTACATATGATTTATTTAGAGAACAAGAGGCTCGGCTAATTTTATTTGGAGATTTTCCTTTGTTTTAAGAGTCATTAGCAGCTCAGCCTAATCTAATTTGGACAATTTCATCAGGCCATTTTGGAAAACCTCTCCGAGCTCATCAGAAGATGCATTTATTGCTAAGTGTGCTCTATTGCATTAGCACACAATAAAGCGACCAGGGACTGCTACAGACGTTTGAGTGCAATTCAGTTAACACTCTGCCAATTCGTTTTTTATTGGGGCGCAATCAATTTTTATTCATTTTAAAACCAAAAGGCTTTCTTTCATTGTATGCCATCTCCAGCTTATTATGAGGCTAAACAAATTACGCAGTTGTTTGCACAAAATGCTAATGTTTATGGCTATGGTTTCCTCTTTTAAATTGAAGCCTGTGTCTGAATATACATTATGCTAAAATGAAATTCAAACGCTTATTGTCCTTTGCCTTGTATCATTCAAGGATTTTTATTTACCACGCCTTATTATGAAAAAATTAAATATGTACTTTATGTGTTTATATGTAATACTGTATATATTCAACTTTTTATAAATGGTGGCGTATATGTAAAGTTTAAACCTTTATGTATAGTAATGTATAGTCAGGCTTTCATTATTGCAAAAAAACCTTTCTAACTTAATATTTAAAAAATAATAATTTATTTATATTTTTATGTTTTTTAACACTATTTATTTTACTTTTTAATTGTATTGAATTCTTTAATTGTTTTGTGCTGTGGTTTTTGTTTTGTTGTGATTAGGTTGTTGTTTTGTTTTTTTTTTTTTTTTTTTTTTTTTGTTTTTGTTTTGTTTTGTTTTGTTTTGTTTTGTTTTGTTTTGTTTTGTTTTGTTTTGCATTTCTCTTTTAAAAAGGCAGTGGAGTGTCCAGGAACATTGAACTCCAATTTAGGGAACTGAATGTCTAGTTGGGCACTTGTCTATTTTACAGATAAATGAATAAATGTTATATTTAATGAATGAAATAATTATTAATTTGAGTTTAAATAATCTTATTGTCTTTCTTTCAGAGGTCATGGGGAGACCGAGAGATCAGCTTTGTTGGAAACCGGATGAGTGGTTAGTTATTTATTCAGTGTTGCCATGTACAAAGGTCAGTATTCAGAAATATCTGACCCGAGAATGCAGGAATTGACCACAATCATTAAATTTGAGAAGTATTTGAAAACTGTTATTTACTTTTTAACAGAAAATCGGGCCAAATTTCCTTTTCAAGTTTTTCTTTTGAACCTGTACACAATAAAAACATTACCTGTAACATTATCCAGGTATTGCAATGTGTCATGGCGTGACATTCTCAAACAGTCATGTGTGATTCATTCAACATTCCTCCACTATATGAGTGACCTGCGGTTCTGTGACTCAACTTAAATCCACCCGTGTTATGATATAATGTGATGTGGACGAGCGTGTGTGTGAGTGTGTGAAAAACCTTTAACACTTGATATCTGGATGGCACAAAATGGCTTCAGCCGGAACATTACCTAGATGTGTATCACAGGCTCAGAGGAATTCCTCGGCTTCTTAAGTGCTCCTGAAGACAAGACATGCAAAAAATCTCCCCACAAAAAAAGCTTCCTAATGGCTCCCACAAGACCGTGATATCATTTATTTTTCGGATCAGATGTACAAGTTGTACCCTTCATAATTCGTAAAGGCACATTTGACCTCAGCGGTAAAGGAGCTTGTTCTTTTTGTTGCTGTCCTTTTTCACATGCATTTAGCCCTGATGCATAGGTATATTGTTTTAAAGCACTAAACTATTAGTATGTTTTATATGACAGACGGGTGATGTAGCCCAGCTGATAAGCTGTGGCTCTGGAATGCTTTCAACACATTGATGAGATGAAAACTTATTATTGATTTGTCTTTATTTAGAAGAAGCCATTAAATAATGTATGTACTCATGTGTGTAACCTCCCACTCCTGTGCTCCCTCAGCCCATTAAAGCAGCACAGCGAGCACCCATGTCACACAAACGTCTGAGATCCTTGGGCCTCCATTTAATTAAATTATCTCATAATGAAATCTCCTGTAATGAGATTAATTTTAATTATTCATCAAGAGCTGATTTGAGTAAAAGACAACATGAATAATTGATCGCGCTGCTAAACAATTTTTTTCAATTCATCACCTTTTGCGCTGGTAAAAGGTACAATTTATTAAAGAAACCACAGCTGATGGTGTTGCAGGCCAAAAAAAATGGTTCTTCTGTAGCATTTATTTTAATAAAAAAAAAAAAAAAAAAAACCTTTATTTTAATAAGTGTATGTTTGGGCGAAAAAAAAAAAGTGGGTGTAACCATTAAGTAACATTACTTAACTTAATCACACGTCTTAATGATTAAGGCTATATTTACACGACAACGATGTAGTCAAAAATTTAAAAGTTTTTTCCCTTGTGTTTTTATAAAGTTTCATGTATACATGACAACGTTTTCAAAATGATTCGCGTTTACACATATCTGCAAAATGGCAAAAAACGTTGTATTACGTATGCCAGGCCTGTAGTTGGCGCTATCACCTTGTTAGTAAACAGTACCTGTTGCCGTGTATATATTGTGCGTCTCTGCTGTTTGTTGTAATATTCGTGAAGTAAGTCCACACTTTGCTAAAGAAGTATTAGCAAACTCTTGAGCAGCAACAACAGTTACATGTACTCTGCCATCTGTCTGCACAGCGTACGTGAACACGCTGATGACATATCCTGTCTGCGCGAACAGGTTGCGCTGAGTTATGCAAATGCATATTTGACATGCAGGTAGGAAAGCCAATCAAAACGCTCGGACCGAGTGTTTTGATTGGACGAATATTTCTTGATCCTATGCCTTCCACAGAATATATAAATACATATAAATACATTTAGAGCACTTAATGATTGCTATTGGAATGTGAAGAGACTTTCAACCAAAACAACAAAAAAATATCACAATCACCTATTGCCACCTTTAACAATAAATAACCCTTTTCAAAAGTTTATGGGGAGTCACACCACGTGACATTTTCCAACCTGAATCTTGTAATGTCATAAAGTCAAATCATCTGATATTTAAGAGACATTGATCTCTGACAGGCTTTGTTTTTATGAGGTGGCATGGCTCAGTAATCTTTAATTCAGTGTTTATCGTTTTGTGTTGAGGTCTATCTGTTGATTCTTTTATGAAAAACAAAAATGTTTTTGTACTTAACATCTTTTTAATATTTTCATTTGACAAAATAAAAAAGTTTGTTTATAGTTTGCACATTATGCTGTTTACAGTATGTCATAAATATGCTGTTTTGTTCTGATCGTGTTACTGCATGCAGCAGGGAGCTCTTAACTAGTTGGCGTTGGCACCGGTTGGGCGTGTTCCCTTAGCATGACAGATTGCACCACGGTAACCTAATCTTCTATTTCAAATTCTGCTCTCCTGGAGAGATAAAAATAAGGAACAACATTTGCACTCTTCTGCCTAATCAGCCTTTTCCTTCATGTATTAGAGATGTGTCTATAACGGCCGAAGACAAGAATGTCAACTGCATAGCAAGCTGCCTCCTTTTATTAGAGCTTTTCAATATCTGATCAATTATTCAGGCCCAGAGCAGCCGTTTGGTGAGACAGAATTTCAGCGAGCTTGTAATTTTGTAAATAGCATAGTCATCATGTGATGGGTCATTCTTTATGCCGGTAAATGCAGAAGAACCTCAAGAGACAGAGAATTGGTGAGGTTTCACTTTGTCAAAGACTTCATTTACTTAAAGGTCACCCCAAAATATTTTACTCACCTTCATAATCCCGTATTGTGAAACACAACGGAACACATCTTTAATAATGTAGTGGTTATTCTTTTCCATGCACTTGCAAAGGAATGGGGACTGGAGTTTTGAAGCTTCAAAAAAAAAATTGTTCACTGAAAATTCTCTCCTTGGTACATTCATGTAGGAAGTGGCATATGTTTGAATTCTTTTGAATTGATTCAGTTGATTTGGTTCTGCAAAACAGTCTGAATGATTTGTTACAGTACGAATCTGTCTGATCCAGATTCTAATAACCCAGGAAGTTTATCAGGGAATAACAACATAAATTTTGGTCTGTTTTTTCACAGAGAACACTTCAGAACACTTAAATTAAGAAAAAATGTCATGTGGTGTAACCATCAAGTAAAATGTGACATTTTCCTTACAACTGTACACATCATTAAAAAACTTTTAGATTTTCAAATATTTAAAATATACATATATTAGCTATTTTTTGTTTAATTTTTAATTGATAAATAATTTTATAAATACATTTTTAAAAAATCAATATGAGTGATTTGTTAGCAGATTGGTTTGACGATTGGTTCACGGAATTATTCACAGATTGGTTCATGATTGATTTTCAGTTCCTAATAATGCATGTGGTTTATCAGGGAATAACAACATAAATTTCAGTTTGTTTCTCACACAGAAAAATTCAGAACACTAGTATACTAATAAAATACACAAATTGTACTAATTACCTGTGATTCCTTGATTAAATGCAATCTCTTTTTGGTGCTTTTGTGTTCTTTCGAATGCTTAAAAGCTCCAGTCCCTATTCATTGTTTAATAGTAAAGAGCTACTAGCACATTATTCAAAATTCTCCTTTTGTGTTCCACAGAAAAACAAAAAACAAAATGGTTTTTGAAGAATAATTAAATTTTTAATGATAGTAACTTCTCCTTGAACTTTGAAAATTCAGAAATTGTGGTAAATACTAATATATAGAAGGTGCACGGTATCATACAAATGCAAAACACCATCATAGTAGCAGACATCACACTAAATTAATGCAAAAAACATTTATTTACCAACTTAACCCAAATGCACATAACTTCCAAAAAAACAAATAAACTATAAATTATTTTAAAAAGACTGTCCATTCTAAGATGACTTTACAGTATTTCACCGTAAAATTAAATGAAATGTCTTGTTAGATCTATTATTGTTTTTCACAGTTTATAGTAAGAAAACTTACTATACCACAGTTAGCAGTTTTTTTTACTTTTACAGTTAAAATGGTCTTTTACATTCCTTTTTCCATCTCCAAAAGGGCCTCGCCTCACTAATCCACTGTTCTAATATGCATCTAAAGACAGAAATGACAGCTGTCTCTGCTGAGTAGCCATTAAAACTGAAGCTGGATGTCATTTCCATTCTTCTAGTGAGTCTAAGCCAGGTGCGGCCAAGAGGGAGAAACAATTCCAGCCCAGTGAATGAACAAACCCCCAATTACCCTGAATGTCCCTCTGGTAGCTTTCATTCAAGCAAATGGCTCCTCTAATTGACCTGACCAGTCCTACCTGTTTTCACATCCAAATCCTGGACTATTCTTCTGCATTGTATCCATAGCAACAGGAAGTTTTTTGCCGGCCTATAAAAAGTTGCGAGTCGTGTAACCGAGACTTGGCAGGGAGTGTTAACCATGGTACGCTTCTTCTATTTATAGATCAATCTTGCTGTGAGCTGTGAGTTATACCCCTCAGACACATTCAGGACGAGACTTTGGATATCACTTTACTTAATTTTTGTTTAAAAAAATTATGTTTTGCGCTGTTTTGTTGTTAAGGAATTGACGATGTTAATGCAGCATAGCATTCACAACACACTTTATCAAGTCCTTCAATACTCTTGTTTTGAAATTTATGACAAATCCATTTTTTTATTTTTTTTTCAAACGAGACTGAATCATGTTAGCCATCTGAGTGCAAAGTTAGTCATCCTTCCTCTTCGTTTATCATCATTTATTAAAGTCAAACCCTCAACATATGGACGGCCTGCTAATGTTATTGGATGCAGAGGATTTTATAACCCTGTCTGAAGGCATTCAAGTTGGCCAGGCATCATATTTTTTTCTTTTTCTGTGTGTTTTTCCAAAAAATGAAAGTTGTGAGTCAACGTCTCCCATAAACATTTTAGTCATACGAAATCAATGAAGAGCAGCAGGGATTCTGTGAGCCCGTTTTTTAATGGAAGCATTTCTCATAGCGGTGTCAAACCTCCATCATGGCCTGTTTTTTTACGCAGTTTTTTGCTTGTGAAAACACTTTTCACTCTGAATCTGTGTCACCGATGAGCATTGATTACTGCTTCCTGTCAGTGTTTTCTTGTCACATTTCCATAGGCTGTGACAGTAGGCAGAGGTCGAAGAGGGTCTGTGAACTTCAAATGCTGTTTTGAAACAACTTTTCCTCTCCGGCGTATCCATTACGAGGAATCCTGCACATCCCATTCAGACACAGTGATATGATACACCCTAGTGAAGTCTTTGAGCAAGTATACTACATGCAACCGAGCAATAAAAGCCCTTTCCCTGCGGTTTTGGTGCACAGAAATGTGTTTGTGAGGAAAGTTCAGAATGTATACATCTGGAAATGAACATCCCTTGCATATAGTGGCTTTACTTTTAAGTTTGTTACTCTTTTGAGTATGTCCACGACACCCCACTGGTGTTGAGATGGGATTTTTGGCTATCATGCCAATCATTGAGAGGCCTAGATATATAGAAGACAAGGTTTGACATATTTTTGAAGAGTTCAGCTTAAAGTCCCACTAGGCAATTTCCATTTCCTCAAAGAGGAAATCACCTTCTGAGCACTGCTCAGAAAGGAAATAAACATGGAAAGTTGGCACGTCAGTCCAGAAACTGTGACTTTGTTGCTGCGGCATTTTAATGTGAAGTGTATTTGATGCACTTGCATCATGAAAAAGTCTGCACAAAGTTGGGGTGCTAGATTTTTATTGTAACTAAAGGCAACTGTCTTTGCGAGTTTTGTCAATTAAGTAGACGAGACCCAGAGCCCGAAGTCACGGGGAGTTTGGCCTCATTGGGGATGCTATTAGCATGTGTCTTTGCTCTCTCTCCTCATGGATAGTCCTAAACTGTTATAACCTTTGGTTATTTTTGAACTTCTGGTCATGCTTCAAGTCACTTTATATGACGCCAGCATGATGGGAGGCAACCGCTGGCCAAGCAAGCTGCTAATATTTCACACACTTCAGGGGCCGCTGCAGCATCTTCCTGTCCTATAAAACGAACGGCATTCCATATCCAGATAATCCGAGCGTTATTTTAAATGCATATACGTAAGGAGAAAGAAAGAGCCAGAGAAGTTCAGCTGTTAAACGTCTAAACTAGAGTTAAAAATGAAATCTGCCGCCCTATAGCAACCCTGCCATTATATATGGTAAGCAGCCCTGAGTGATTTAATTATACTTCCTGAAGAGCAAGTGTGGAAATATTTTTAGTACAGATTGTTTCTAGCTGCTTCCTCAGAGTTGGTAGGCCGAAGACGTTTCCCAGGCATTTTAAAAATTCTAAACTGTTTTAATGTGAAAGCTTAAGCAATGTAGAGTGGTCCATAAAAGTTTTGTTTAAAACTTTCTTGCAATTTTTGTGTGTGCATATATAATTCATGCGTGTGTGTGTGCGTGTGAGAGAGTATATATATATATATATATATATATATATATATATATATATATATAGGATAGATAGATATGTGTATATTTCTTAAATATAGATATGTATGTGTGTATATTTATATATACATATAAATATGCACAGTACACCCACATATATTATGTAAACATAAACGAACTTTCATTTTGGATGCAATTAATCGTGATTAATTTGAAAGCAATTTTGTGTGTGTGTGTGTGTGTGTGTGTGTGTGTAATAAGAAATAAGCAATTTGTGCTTAAATGTGCTTGAAAATGCATATTTTTTAAGAAAATAATAATTTTTAAATAAATGGCCCCTTTTAAACTTTTGTTCCCAACTTTTTATATTTTGATATATATTATTCATTTTTTTGTTTTGGGCCCACTGTATTTTTATTTTTTTTTTTTTACTAAAATGTATTTTAATAAAAAAACCATGAAGAAGTTGTTTTATGCTGAGAGAAAACGTATGTTTAGAACAAAAGGCCCTTTCACGATGCCTCCATTGCTTTTAACCTATGATGCCTACATATCAATGAGGCTGCACTTTTCTAAGCTGTGGTATCATCTAGCACATTTACACTACCCGCTGAGGCACACACGGATCCATTTCTCCCTTACGCCGAGACGCAATCATATTCTCCCCTCTTGCATTCCTTCCATGCGCCTGCCCCTTCCCTGGAACTGCCCACTGCCATTGTGCAGAATGGCATTGCCCCAAGCAAAGTGGCTTTCATCTGGCCAATTTAAACAGACAACCCCAACCAGACATTTGCCTAATGTGTTTTTGTTATGTGGGCTCCTGGCTTCACAAATGTCAGCCGGCTGGAAGGAAGCAGTGGCTCTAACCTCTGTAGTTTCAGTGCTCTTCCCCCACTGGGAGTTCTGCTGGCCTGAAACTAATCCCGCTGCCTGAGAGCCGAAGTGTCCTCTCTGCAGGGGAGAGCCCATTTCGGGGGCCAGGGAGCGGCGGTCTGGCCGCCGCACTCTGCTGACCTGGACCCAACTGGGGGAGGCAGCTGTGAAGGCTGGGAAATGCCACATTTCTGACCAAAACCAAGACAGTTTGGGCCAGCGCTGACAAATGTTCCTGTGGACGCCCGGCATGCTTGCTCGGAGTCATTTGAAGGGGCCTGAAAATTTATTACGAAACGTATTGGTATTTTAGAGCGCAGCTGATTTAAATTTAGTGGAGTCACGCAGACTTTCCCATTCAGGAATTAAGATTCCAGTTATGTTTTATGTGTATATTATATATCACACTGTACCATGCAAAAGTTTTTGTGTGTGTTTGAATAAATAAATAAATAACACACAAACACTGCCATTCAAAAGTTTAAGTTCGTTGAGATTTTTTTAGGGGTTTCTTAAAATTGTCTTATGTTTCACCTGCATTTACTGGATCAAAAATACAGTAAAGATAGTAATTTGTGAAATATTATTGCAATTTTAAGTAGCTATTTTCTGTTCCACTATATTTTTTGAAATACTATTTATTACTGTCTTGCAAAGCTGAATTTTAGCAGGCATTACTCCAGTCTTTAGTGTCACATAATCCTTTAGAAATCATTCTAGGTATGCATATATTATACATTCTGAAACATTCCTCGTAGTTGTGCTGCTTAATATTTATGTGGAATCCACCTACTTTTTTTAGGCATTCCTTTGCTGAATAGAAAGTTGAAAATTAACAGCATTTATACAAAATTGTGATCTGAATAGTCTTTACTGTAACATTTAGATCAATTTAATGTATTCTCTGCTGAATAGAAGTATTAAACTTCTTACATTCATATTTCCTTAAAAAAACTAATTTTTTTTTAAAAGTATGTATATTTTTAAGTAGTATTTTTGCTTATACTCCTGACCAGCAGTTTTTTTGTGGCACATGATGCCACCTTTTAGTTGATGTAGTCAGTGCTTGATTTCTACAACTGAGGCACTGTGTGGTTCCATATGACTTAGTGACTTACAGCACCTGCAACTTATTTGGTAGTTTAGTTTGTCAACATCAGCACTGCCAAAACAGTGGAAATACGGCCCAGGACATGGAAATGGACTAACATTTTTTTCAAATGCATTGTCCAGAGTGCACTCTTGATTGAAAACACAAACAGCTGAAGTTATTTCAAACCTTGCCGATTTTTTCCTCTTTCTTTTTAAAACGACAGCCAATGGCCCTAGTACAGCATTTAAATAAACACTCCAGTAGAGAGTATGTCCTGTATATCACCACGATCCTCTGTGATGTCTTTCAGAGTAATAGGCGCTCTGCGTTTCTCCTATTTTGCTGGCTTTTTCAAAGCCCTAGAGAGTAATAAACTGCTTTCCTTGAGATCAGAGGGCCCTCATAGAACTTCACCAGGTGTGCTTGGAATCCTCATAAAGTGCGTCCTGCAGTGCACTCATGGTTAGAAGTGTCCTTTGTGCCTCTCGTTAAACAAACACACTGTTGGTCATTGATGTTTTTTATGTCTTCTGATTTTTCAAAGTACAACCATCATTGTAGTTGAAATACACACTGATGAGTGCTGAATTGCAATCAATTAATGTAATTAACTGAATATGAAACATATGTATCATAAATTTTCTGGTTTGTTCTCCAGTTTGTCTTTATTCCGTGTATTGCAAATTTGTCGATTTATTCAGCTCTCTTTTGAGGTTAACCAGGCTGAATTATTCTGATGACCATGCGAGAAATCCAGTTGTTTTCAAAGGCATTGCGTATGAACAGTTACTTTCCATTCATAGTTCTAGCAGATGAACTGATGTTTGTTTATAGAAGAAGATGGAGCTTCAACTGCAGCTTTTATTCACCACTTGAAAGCACTTGCTTGCTATAATGTTTACCTTAGGGGCTTTACAAAATTAGCTGTCCTGTGCTGTCGAAATCTTTATTGTGGTGCAACTCGTCATCATCATCAAAGATTGCCCTGGAGTCCAAATGAAGCCGGGTTTTTGAACAGTGGGGTATGGTGTTCTGTCGAGCAGATACTGTCTGATTGGGTGTCTCCCTGAAATTAAGGCACGGCAGGTTGGATCAGCAAATGTAAGTTTTGAGATTGATGATGCAGTCTGTGGGACTCAGGCAGGAGGAGAGAAAAACACCCACTGATGGAGTAGAATAATCATAGAAAACGTATCGTACATTGTGTTTGAATTTTAGCTTTGCCCATTACTTCCTGAATGCAACAGAACTGGATTGAGTTTTTCAGATTAACAAGTAAAATCGCTCTTTTACATTGTCTTTATTCGTCGTGTTAAAAAAATAATAAACACCTACTATTCCAAAAGTTCCGTGGGTTTGGTAGAAAAATGAAAAAATCTTTATGTTTAACAAGGCTGATCAAAAGGGTGCAGTAAGGGGGCTGGGCCCTCATCTAGATTGTTGAAATATTATTACAAAGTAAAGTAACGATTTTCTATTTAAGTATAGTTTCAAATTGGTATTTTGTTCCGGGAAGGAACAACGCGATCGTAGCTAATTTTGTTTAGGCGCAGTCATTGCTGCTACGTGTCAAGTGTCACCGTGAGACACATCTCTTTGAAAAATCATTGCATAACATTGATTGAGGTGCCTGCGCCAGAAACCTTTTTTTATTATTAATCACATGGTGAAAACCAACTTGTGGCTGATTGATATTTTGTGGAAACATTTTTTTTTTTCAGGATTCTTGTTGTAAAGAAAAGTTGTAAGACCAGAAGTTTTATGGTCAGTTTGAATCATCCTTGCTGAATGAAATTAATTCTCTAACTTTCTGTCTCTCTTTCCAAAAAAAAAAAACAAAGAAAGAAAAACAAGTAAATAAAAAGAGATAAAACATCAGGCCCCCACAAAATGGACAATAATGATTGTACACTAAGGCATACATACCAACACTAATAAGACTGGTTCTCTGCAGGCAACTGCAATCCCTGTCTTAACAGGGCTCTTATTTTAACTGTTTACACTCTACACTTTAACACCTGTACAGATGATATAATAAAGGCAGACGGTGCTAAATGGCCTCATAAACTCATGAAATACGAAAGTGTATACTGTGATTGGTAAGGAACTTCTTTCTTGTTCCTCCCAGTGGTAAATTTACTTCGTGTGTTGAAAGGTATTAGTAAAATATTAGTTGTTTATGAACAGTGTCTTGATTTATACCAGAGGTGGCAATATTCAGTGTTTTTGTAGCTCGGCAAGGCGGGGTGTTCTTCATACGGGCGCGACAAAATGTACGCCACGGTGAACACACAAGGAAGGCGCCGGTATAAGAAAAAACATGGATGTGATAAAATATCCAGGATCACTCAGCGGCTGTGGCTGCTTGGTAAAAAATCTCTCCTCAGGAGGCCACTCTCCCTTCCTCCGCCCGGCATGGTGACCATGAAGTTTAGAGGCCAATAATTTATTTTCCCTCGCGTTAGTAGGTAAATATATGTAAAATGTTTAAAAAGTTAGGCCCTTTCATTAGGCAACAACTGAAAGTTCAGGTTTTCGTATCTTGGTGGGAAGCTTTAGGAGGTTTAATGTTCTGGTAAACGGGCAGAAAGAACTCCGATCTCCTTCAAATTGATGGACATGGTGTAAACACTCTTTGTTAGCGGACTTCAAACCGCAGTGTGGTGGTGTTGGTTAGCAATTATCAGTATTAGCATCACAAAGACTGTTATTTTTTCTCAGTTTTCTCAAAGCATAAATTGCTCCTAGGTTGAGAAAAAAGTTTTGTAATTGTGGCCTATTTACAATACCAATAATGACATTCCATCAGGGCAAAATCACATTTAGTGTCTTTCAGCTGAATTACGTAGTGAGTAATGAGTAACTCAACTCGAGCCAGTTGCTTTTGTAGTTGGCTCAGCTTTGGGGCAGTGCCTGAAGCATACATAGCATAATTATTCATTTGTGACATAATTTCTTGATACCCCCCGGTGCAATGCAGGACACTGTAGATGCCCCCCCCCATGTTTCTAAGATGTTCAAGCAGACGATCTCTGCAGCCTCCCAGTAAAAGCGCCAGGTCCCATCAACATAATCCTTAATAAAGAACGTGCTTCACTTTTAATTCTGAGCACACCTTCTCATATTTCTAGCGGATATATATTTTTTGGCACGTAATGTTTTAGCACTGAAATGTCAGTCTAGGACTATCACGGCATCTTTGTTAAGTCCACGGCTAAATTGGCACATAATAGGAACACCGCGAGCTTGAATTGTCTTCTCTGCCTCAATCTCTAAGGGCCGGTTTGCTAAGTGTTTATAGTTCATAGCGCGGAGACTAATAGGCAGTTAAGAAGTTAGATGTCAGAACTAATTATCACGCTGCCAACATGCTCACACGACAGTATTACACAATATATTAGTCTATATTATCAAAACTTTGACAACGTAGCTTTAAGACCTTTGAAAACTAGCGAATTTGTTTATTTTTCCACATGACAAAATAATTTAGTTTAGGTATTTTATGGCCTTTCATGTTAGTGAGTCAATAATATATCGGACTCTCAGGAGACAGCGTGCGATAGTAAAGCTCATCTTACTGAATTATGCGGTAGAATAGAGATCTTTCAGACCTGATATTGTGCTATTACACACTCTATAGTAACAGGACAGTAACTGTCAACATACCTTTCCCGTTGACGTTAAAGCTTTGCTTAGGGGAAATTGAAATGTTTGCTTGGGAGACAAACAACTTGGGACTAGAATTTTTTGTAATGCGTGTGCAATTTATAAAATAGTCTGCAGGACACATTACGCGTTGGAAAGTAATTTTAATGTGCGAGAGAGGGGGTTAGAACTCGATTGGCGTATAACCCCTCAGCTACGGCCCAATAGTTACTTGAGATGCCCCTCTAGGCAGTTTATTAGGTCTATTGAGTTATCAAGAGCCTCTTCAAATGCAATATATTATAATTTTCTCAGGCTGAAATGTGAAACGCCGGCTTTTACCCTGTATGCACATCGGTAGCATAAACGCCTGTGCATTTGCAATGGCAGACTGCTGCTTAGTAGCACCACATCTAGATTTAGAGAAGGTCAAGCTTGGGTCTATGTTGTACTGAGGTAGTAAGGACCGGCATAGGGGAGATCAAGTGCTGACCCTCGGTCCCATAGATGGCTTGCTGAAGCTCCCTTTCTTGTGACAACACCAGCATCTTGAAGGTGTGTGAGTAATTTTGGGAGTGTGTGTTTGTCTTTTTTAGCCACCTCGAAGCTTATTTGGGGATTTTTTTTTTTTTAATTACATATTTTTATTATATTTAGATTTTAGATATTTTTAATAGAAATCCACTTTTACATTTGTTTGTTTGTTTCTATGTTGTGTGGTGTTCTTTTTATTATTTTTGTATACAATAAATGTACTTATATTTTTTATATATACTTATATTTTTATATACATTATATGTATATGATGTATAATATACACATATGCACATGTTTGTTAATATATGTTCATTTACATTTTCACATGTTAATGGTCTTAATAATGTACATAATGTTACGCGGCTGTAATGTAGCTTAAAATTACATTACAATTAAGACCATTATATTAACCATATAATGTTATTTCATATTGTATGTATATACACACACACACACCCATACACACACACATATATATACACACACACACACATATATGTAAAACAAAACTTTTATTTTTTGAATGCGATTAATCAGCTTGACAGCACTAATATATATATATATATATATATATATATATATATATATATATATAATGCTATATATATATATATATATATATATATATATAAACATATGCTACACATATATATTTGTACACATACAAATATATATTAGCATATCTATCTACTAGCTATCTAATTCAATTTAAAAATAAAATGAAATTGCATGTTATATTTTTATAAATTTGTTGTTGAATAATATATCAGTATGGGTATAAAATAATAATTTTTTTAAATAAAATTTTGTTGAATAATAGTGTGTGTGTGTGTGTGTGTGTTCATTTTATAGATTCACAGCAGATCCACAATAGAATGCATCTCATTATGTAATAGGGTGCATTTGGTAGTATTCCATTGTGAGGGAGCAGTGAAGGTAAACTTTGCGGAAACAAATGAAGTAATAAGCTGGAGCAGACAGACGGCAGTCATTACCGATGTTCAAACAGCAGTGAACAGTCTACTTGTTGATGGAGGGGCTTCCACTATAAGCTGATCGGACTGCAAGCCAGTTTTGCTTCAGTAAAATCACCTCCATCATTTACAAACTATATTTACTTAATGCATACCTACTAGAAGGATCCTTTGTCAGGGACAAACCAGAGAATCAGCCACAAAACAGTAAGTTTTCAGTTTGTGGGAAGAAGAAAAATAAAAATAAACGAGAGAGAGAGTTAAAAAAGCTCTGCCCTAGGGCTAGTGTGTGTGTGCAGAGCCACAAGATCCAGCAGACTAAAGCAGAGATACATGCAGGATCTGCCGTTTCATTTGTCATAGGATCACTGATACAATCTAGAGCAATCTTTAAAGCTGTGAGCGAATGACAATATGTAGGACTGCTGGTGTGAAGAAAACTGACACCCAGTGCCTCCTCCAAACTAAAAAAGTCTTCCTGTATGAAAGAGAGAAGCAGAGCAACTTTCTGCGCTTGCAAACTGCATGCTCCCGCCCGAGTCCTCTCGGTTGTCGCGTGCAAAAAACGAAGAGTGCAGCGCCTCTTTTCAACAGCTCTTCTTCTCTTCCTCAAGCGATCGTGAACAAACGTAAACACGAAGGGAAAGAGAAGAAGAGAACTACGAGCTGCAGAAACAGCGGGTGAATCCGGGGACAACCGTCAGTCGTGTATCAGTGGCTCGGAGGATCTGTCTCTTGCGATCTAGCACACTGGCTCCAGGGCTGTTCCCCCTTAAACATCGAAAAGAAAAAAGTTGACCGTGGTTTCGCGCTAGTTCTAGCGGCATTTGAAGTCCACGCTGAAGAAAGGTTGCTTTTTTTTAAAAAACTGGGTCAGTTTTTATGCGGCGGAACGGACAGACAACTAGACACCAGAAGACATTGCAAAAAAGGTGAGGATGAGAGGACAAGTAACACAAGTGCAAGATTGATACCCATAAGTGTGTAGGGAGTACTGGTGTTGCGATTAGTTCTTTTCTGCACAGATGTGTTTAGTTAGGTTTATGTACTGACGTCTCGTGTTGAACTTTGTTTTCACATAATTGTTTAGAGTTACCATGGGTATTTGCAGCGTGTGATGAACATGAATCAGAGTCTAGGGATTACATAGAAATAGGAAAAATTTTTAAACTTCAATCGGAGCCGTTCTGAGTATTGTTATGTAATCGTGCACTCAGGAGTTGTTTGAATGACAACACATTTGCATGTAGCCCTTCAAAACTGGCAACTGTATGGGTATCAAGTATCCGATTGCATCTCACCCCCGTGATAGGTAAATTTTGTTTTTTTTAATCTACACTTAATGTACTGTTAAATCCTCAATAGTGTCGGTTTTACTTTATTCAGCATTTACATCAAAAACAAAAATCGACTGTAAAATATCTGTCGATTGCGTATAGAAAACGACTTAGGATCAGTAACACCGGATTTCAATAGTACACACAATGTATGATTTGCTGTAGTATAAGTGTTCAAGAAGTATATGTTTAAAGACAAGTTATATGCAAATGTTCATAAAAGCTAATTGCTGTATTACTTACATGGAAAGTGTTTAAAGCTTTTTAAAAGCAACATTTGTAATACGTAAATTGTGAGTTCACGCTTTCTACAAATTTGCAATTTTCGTTTTATGATACAAAAAATTCAATGATACACACTTTGTATTTTAACATACAATTTCCTTATCAAATACATAGCTTAAACAGTTTGGCTCTTTAAGATTCATCATTCCTATTCACCCGTTTCCACGCAAATTTAATTCCCCATGACTCTCTCGGGGTCACAGCCTGAGAACTCACGCACCTAGGTCACACCTTCAGCCCGTTTCAAATTCACCGTTGGATTACATCTCCTCGAGCCCTCAGTGGTGGGGGACCTACATTTTGTGCTACTTTAAACAGGTGGACAAGGCAAGGTGAAAATAAAAAAGATTTCACTTTGTGAAATAATGACCTCCATTGGTTGATTGCCTCGATACTAAGTTGCTATTTTTCAATCCATCTACTGAAAAAAAACGAAGATCTCTATTCTCCTAGCTATGGGCAGAATACAACAAACCAATTACCCGGTTTTAGTCAGCTTGACATCCAATAATGCCATCTGCTGGTGGTGCAGGCGAAGCTTCCAGAGTGCAGACAGGATAGCAGACGGGGGGAGGTGTCTTGTAAAGACATCATCAGGGCAGCTACCTCAACAACCAAGCATTACCTGTGTTACTTTTTTTTTGAAAGCTGTTATTCTTTCTATGAGAGGATTTGGAAGTGTTCTTCGAGAATCAGCAGCCTTGTGTGCTTATCCATGCCAAAATATGCCGCACTCTGTAAAGACTGTTCTCAAAAATGTATAGATGTATTGTTCTTACCAGCTTGTGAGGGTATAGGTGTCTGGTCCATTTTACGTTTTTTGGGACATTAGTTACGTGACCCTGGAAATTAAAGGTTTTTAAATCTGCTCTTTACTTTATAAGAATTGAAAAAATCATGGCAGGGCGCACGCAGACGGGTTCCCGCTCGCGTGTTGTTTGCCAGAGAGATGTGTGAGTAATATACGGTGTTTCCAATCCAGCCGCCCTCTCTGTTCCTTTCGCACAATACAACGCCGCCTTATCTAATTCCGTCATAATGGTCTGCTTGACTTGGAGCTGTTAACACACTGTATTTGTTTACGCAGTAAGGCATAATGTCGCCTGCATTACTCTTATTCTGATAAGCCCTCATGCGGTCAGAAACCCCACGACGGTGCGCTGGGTTTTGCTGGAAGGCCCATGGTTCCGTATCGTTGGCGGCCGAGCTGGAAACGGTGTGCGAAGTAAATACACAGGGTTACTTTGAAACTTCTAGATAGGCGGGCGAGCTCACATCTTTTTTATGAGATATAGACAAGAGCGGAAACGGTTTGGTTGCGCATTAGTTTATACTATTGTGATATATCTAATACGTAGAGTGTTCTATTTGTGTTCACCTGCCCACTGGTGCGTCCGGTCAGGAAAATGTCGATCGGCGTGATAAGCAATAAGGGCCTGAAGAACTTCACAATGAGTACGGGACTCTACGACTATCCACGCCAATAAAGAATCCTTCGTGGTTGTTACATCTAATCAAGGGATTGTGTTTTACTTAAGCATAGGAGGCGATAGGAGTGATCTTAAACCTGAGTATCTTTTTTTTTGTTTCTGTTTGTTTGCTTCTTATGTATGGTCTGTGGTAAATTCAGGTTTTGAAGTGTTGAGAATTAATAGAAATTAGGGAAAGAATAAATTAATGAAAATGTAATTTAACAATAAAAGGGGGGTGCGGTTTTTTTCTTTTTAGTTTAAATTTAAATTATTGCAAAGGAGTGTTTTTTGTGGAAAATGAAAAGCTGACGAAAAAAGTAATGTCATTATAAGTTCATGATGGCTTTTTTTTCAGTAACATTGTACGTAGGTTGCCGTGCAAGTGGTTATTCGCCTTTTTTCTGTGACAGCTTGCTGTGGGTAGAATTGATCAGATGTGTATCTTAAAACTCCCGCTGGACACTCAAAGTGGATGGACTTCTGGAAATAATTTAGCGAATTAACAGATTTAATGTAGCTGCGCTGTCCATCGCTTGAGCTCCATGTCAGATTGAACAAAATGGAAGAGACGTAACAGAAAACCGCAGCACGTGTTCGGAATGAAGATTTTAATTACACAAAATTTTAAAAGTTTAAATTGTTTAAATGAACAATTAAAAAAGTCAATTGATTTTTATGGATATGTGTCCAAGTGTGTGTTTCCACATAAATATGTGTCCTTTTACTTGATAATTGATTTAAATTTATTTTTATAGGCCTCATTTATTATTAGTAATATTGATTATCTTAATGCATAGTTTTCATGTCATTTTTTAAAATAAATATATTAGTATTTTAGTACTTCACAATTTTAAATCCATAATTTAGTTACGGGTGGAAAAATTTTAGGCCTGTACCTGCAACAAAATAAAATCTGATATTAAAAGCACGCATTTTTCATTCTGTTCTTTTTTTATGCTTAAGTAATCAATGTATTGCGGGCCGGTGCGGACATGTTCTTTGTTTTAAAATTCTCTCATAGGCCAGTTTAAGTGTGAGCATTTTGTAACTGTGTCTAATTCCTAGTCACCTCTGTGTTGAATGTTGTCTGACATCGACATTCTTTTGCAAGTGGATTTTTTTTCCTGGGCCACGAATCATGTGGATTCAGCTGACCAGCTTAATTTGGGATTAGTTTGTTTTAAGTTGATTTGATTAAAGTGTTTGTTTGTTCAAACTATTACTTACAACCATGTTGTGCTAGTCTAATGAAAATTCAAAAGAGATATCATGTCAGGTCTTGCCCTATACAAATTAACAATCTGTAGGAGGGCCGTGAGGATGGAAAGCAGCAGGGTCAAGATGATAGACACTTAATATTTCATATAGAACTTATTAAATAGTTTGTTTAATAATACAAAAATATATTATTTGAATTTAAATAGAAATTGACAACAAAGTCCCACAGTATACATAGATACCACCAAATATTTCAGCCCGTGCTTTGTTATTACAATCAGAGAGTGGTGAAGTAGTCAGGTGAATCTCATTCGCGTGTCGGAGCTTGGCTCAGACAGCCAGCTTGCTCCCCAATGATCAATGTTAAAAATCCGGCCCATCGTGTTTGCCGTGGTAGAAAGCAGCGGCTTGAAACAAAGCAAGGACAAAAAGAAAGCCATGCAACAGTCTTTCGTGAGTGTAATGCATTGTGGGGGTGTGGGGTGGCTTGTTTGATGACACTTCCCACGTAGCCTCTTTGTATCCCGGTGAAAGTCTCAAAAAGACAGCTCAGTTCAGGTTGAATTCAAGCGCACATCAAAGATGGCTGAATGCAAAAATCCTTTTTTGTTTAAACATAAATTTTAGCAGTACAGCACAAGGGCGTGGGTGTTGGGGGTGGTTTTGCTGCTGATTTAAAAGCTCCCCTGGCCCAGGAATCCCTTCGCCCCGTTCACCTGGTGAAAAATCACCTGCTGGATTAGGGCTATTGCCATGAAGCGGCATGCTTATGCCTCTAAGCTCAGGGCCTGAATGCAGCGCGTAGAGTGTCTTTATATCCCTTCCTTTTTAACTCCCTTGTCTTGCAATGAAACAGCTTGTGCTGAACTTTTTATAGAAAGCCAAAGTACTGTTCCCAAGCTTAGGATGATGTAAAGAATGACTTTAGAGCACAAAACTGTGTTAATATGACTAGACGGGGTCAAGAGAAGGAGAAATTTGGAAAAAAACTTGACCATTATTCATCACAGCACGGACATTGTGGGAAGAGGGGGGCCAAAAACACCAATACCAAACAGCTCGGTTACTACATCATGAAAACAGCCCAGCATTAAAAATTAATGCAGGGGTTTTTCAGACCTTTTGGTGGAAAGGCCGAATAACCCTGACCTAGATCCAACAATTTGGCTCCGTCTGATATTGGGTAATAGCGCCGCAGGTATCAGTGCAGAAGTGGATGGGAGAACATAATTGTCAGCTAAAAAGAGTAATAGCGGCATTTGAAGTATCATAGAAAACATATGTGGCCCCATAGGTTCCACTCCAACTGTACAAGTGCACTCAATACGTTTCAGCTCCAACTTCTTATACAAGATACACCAAATATGTTTCACTATGTCTTATTGTTGAAGATGCACTCAGTAGTACCTATTTGTCCCCCAACCCCTCAGGCGAAGTCCCAGTCATCCCCCTGACCATCATTAGGAACTGTCATGCGCCTGGAGCAGGAGTGTTAGATAAATTTCAGATAGTGTCAATTGCAGATGAAAGATGCTAGGGTGTCATGCTTGACTAGCTTCTGTTCAACAAAGTCCCATCTCTCTCAGCCTTCACCCCCCTTCCCTACACTTCCAGAGGCAACAGCGCAGTGACCCTCGAGCAAGCGCCCCTGGTTGCTCGCCCAAATCTAACCCCCCCCCCCCCCCCCCCCCTTGGGCCCCACCCCCCCTTTTCCTGCCCCTTGCTAAGGCTTTCTGTTGTTGGGGGGACAACCCTTTTTGCGCTTCGAAAATGATAATCACCCCGTCTTTCCCCCCCGGGAGGGGGGAAACCGGGAAGGAAACCGGTGGGGGGGTTTTGGCCCTACAGACAATGTCCTTTTGTTCCACGGCCCCTCTTGCCTTCTGTGGGGGAAATAAAAAAAATTTTTCAGACATTGTCTATTTGCCCGGGATGGCTCTTCACAGAACATCGAGCTGAAAAAACAAGGGTGATATTTTTTTTTAGGGCCGGCAGGGGAAAAGGGAATGGGGAGAAGAAAAAAAAAAGAAAGAAAGAAAGAAAAAGAAAAAAAAGAAGAAAGAAAAAGAAGAAAGAAAAAAAAAGAAAAGAGGGAAAACATATTTGACTAAAGGGTTGGGTCCTCCATTTCAGGTAAAGCCAGCAGCACATAAAAAGCCCACTTTTTTTAAGTTCAAGGGCTTGAGACACTTCAGAATTATCGGGGTTTTTTTGTAAACGCTGGCTGTGAAGAAAAAGACAGAGAAGTTGGGGTTTAGAAGAAAACATTGCAAAAAGCTTTTTTGGAAACAGCGTTTTTAAAAAAAAAGCAAGTTGATTTTTAAATCTCTATCGCAGGGATTTTTTTCCCCCCCTTTTTAACGCCCATCTGAAAGGGATTTTTTAACTGATCAAAGGGCGCCAAAAAAGGGGTTGATAATCCCTGAAATCGTTTCTTATTTCCTCCTCTTTGTAATTCTAAAATCCCCTGTTTGTTGATAGCAGTAACCCATTCCAATTTGATTCGGGCAGCCGGGGCACCAAGCACGCATTTTTGGAATTACACAATAATGTTTTTCTGGGACGATTTTTTTTTAGTTTTGGGGCCCGCTTACATCACACCAAACCCCCGTAACATACATCCAACCGCAGGCCACGGGCCTGACCTTCCATTTGCTATGCAAATAAATGGGGGTGGCGATGGACCATAAAATAATGTTTTCGGGGCGTGGCCCTGGGGCATAAAAAAAGAAAAAATTTAAAAACCTCGCCAAAACAAACATCATCTTTTAAACCTTCGTCCTTTTGTTGGGGTTTTGGGGCCTTGCAATCCGACTCCTCAACGCCCGGCTTTTGCGTCTCAGATCAAGTCGCTGGGGGAAAATGTTGTATGAAAATGCGCGGGCCATGGTGGTTTTTTTTAAATGCTTAAAATAAAAATCAATCAATCATCAAGTCCTTTTGTTAAATTTGTGTAAAATGTCATTGAGTCCCTTTAAGGAATGCCCAAGGGTTTTCCTGGGGCGCGGGAATGTTCTTTTTTTAATGTGTTTGTTTTGAAAGCTCCATTTTTTTAAATTAATATTTAATAAGATAATTAAAAATGTTTTTTTTTTTTTAAAAAAAATTTAAAAAATTTTATTATGGGCCCTCTTTTTTTTTGTTATTCCCCAATTTTAAATTTTGAAAAAATAAGTATTGTTTTACATGCATCTAAAATTCTATTTTAGCTCAGAAAAAATTCATTGGGGGTTTTTTTAAATTTTGGGTTTTTATATAATATTTATTTATATGTTTTTATTGTTAATTTGTGTTTTTTGACGATCCTCTATTTAAAATCACCTTTTAGTTTAGTTGGTGCAGTGTTTCAGTATCAGGTGACCATTCTGTGTGTCCTTCCTCTCGGGTCATGGAAAAGGGATCACTACCCCACCCCGAGTAAGTGGAAGCGTGACCCCAAACGGTCCCAACATCCCCCACTCACATATAAATCAACCATGACCCAAAAAGGGCCTGGGTACTCCCCACACCCCCGGGTTGGGCCAATCCCTTAATTACTGGGGATTTATTGCGCTACGCATTTTTTTTTTTTTTTTTTTTTTTTTTAACCCGCCCATTCCCTTTGTTAACTTAGCCCGTTAAATTTTGAAAAGTTAATCGTGAAAAAATCTGCAGTTTTTTTGTTTTTTTTTTGTATGCTTGTCATGTGGGGGATTCATATATTTCTTTTTTAAAAAATTAAATTTAAATATACAAAATTTTGAAATATTTTTCCCTGCCTCTAAATATTTTAATTCTATATTCTCATAAATTTTGCAAGGCTCAGAGCAATTTTGGCTACTTTTTTAAAAAACTCAAGCATGCACTAAATAAACTGAGCCTTTCATTTTTTTAGGATCATGTTAAAAGCCCTAAAACTTTATTCAGCTCTGAAGTAGTTTACATAATGTAATCTTGACTGGGGTTTTCTCCCTTTTCGGGGTAGGAAAGCCCCCCAACCTGTGACGTGAGATTGTCATGTGTCCTGTCCCATTCTTTCTCCCTAAGGGTGATAAATCACTATGCTTCCACACTGACTGGTTTTTTAAGTTCTGTTCCAGTCCGCGCAGGGTTGTGCAGTTCTGGCGAAACAATGAAAGGAAAATCTTGGGCTCATATTGAATTCCGCTTTATATCATTTCAGCCACAATTCAACAATTCCACTGATTGCATTCAAAAATGTGAAACCTTTTTGATCGCTCACACCCCTTCAACTATTGGCCTTCTTTGGCCCTTTTTGGGCATTCTGTTTTTTTTTAGGGTTGAATCTGTTGAAAGCGGGGTTTGGCTTTTTTGGGAAATGTTTCCCCAGACCGAAATAAATGGTTAAAGCTGGGCCCCGATTGCGTTTCTTTTTATTTATTTTCTCAGAGGTTTTTATGGTTTGGGGGGTATTATGCTTGTGCACTTTTCTGCAGGGCCCGTCCACTATTTTCCCGTACCCCTTCGAAAGGGGGGGTGGGGGGCTTGGGATATTCAAACGCCCCCATCGACATTTGTTCCTTTGAGGGAGAGGGGATAGCTCAAAATGTTTGACGCAACTGAGGCTACCCCAGCCATGGGATTTCATGGGGATGACTCCTTCCCCAAAGTGAATTTTTTTTCCAAAAAGTAAACCTCCACCCCACCCCCCCCTGGCAGCTGATTCATTTTAAAGATCCGGGGTGTCTAAATGCTGTGAAAACGTCTCCCCTTGCCCTCTGGATTTTGAGCGGTTGGGGCAACGCTTTTAACCATGCATTTCCTTACAATCATTTTCTGCCGTCCTGCCCTTCCACATTTTTTCCTGCCATTAAAATTTCCCCCTTTTTTTCCTGTTTTTTCCCCTTTATCTACCAAAAAACCCTTCCCGGAAGAAAAAAAGTGACTAAAATTTAAATACATCGTTTGGCATTAAATAGAAGTTCAATGTTTTCAATGTTAAAAAAAAAAATAAATAAATAAATAAGAGTATGTTAAATTTGCTTCAAATTTGGGGGTTGGGAAAACTTTTTTTAATTTTTTTGAAAAATTCTCCTTCTCACCAAGGCATTTATTTAATCAAAAAAACGAAAAAAATTGGGTTTGTAATTTTTCAATTCAAAGTTTTTTTTTTTTTTTTTTTTTGTTTTTTGTTTTTTTACATTTTTTTTGGTTTTTTATTTTATTTTTTTAAATTTTTATTTTTTATGTTTTTTTTTTTTATCTTTTTTTTTTGTTTTTATTCTTATTTTATTATTTTTTTTCGTATTTATTATTTTTTTTTTTTTTTAAATTCTTTTTCTTTTTATTTTTTGTTTTTTTTTTTTTTTGTTTTTTTTTTTTGGTATTTTTTTTTTTTTGGTAATTTTTTCTTTTTTTTAGTTTTTTTTTTTTTTTTTTTTTATTTTAGTGTGCTTGTTTGTTTTTTTTTAATTTTTTTTTATTATTCTTTTTTTTTTTTTTTTTTTTTTTTTTCTGTTTTTTTTTCTGTTTTTAATATTTTGTTTTTTTTTAATTTTTTTTCATTTTTTTGATTTTTTTTATATTATTATTTTCTTATTTTTTGTTTTAGTTTTTTTTTTGTGTTTATTGAAGAGAATTCGCTTTATTTGTAGCTGTTTTTAGTGAGCTAATTAGGATAGAGCTTTTTATTTTTTTTTTTTTTTTTTATCTTTATTTTTTTTTTTCATTGTTTTTTTTTCCAATGCCCAACCACCTTATGTTTTTTTTTTTTTGTATTGTGGTTTTTTTTTTTAATTTATTTTTGTTACCTTTTTTTTTATTTATTTGGCTTTTTTTTTTTTGTTTTTTTTTTTGTTTTACTTTGTTTTTTTTTATATTTTATGTCTTTTCTTTTAGGCATTTGTCTTTATTTTTTTTAATAATTGGTCTTACCAGGGCAGCGTTGTAGTTATTTTTTTTTTTTTTATTTGCAAGTTTATTTAGAGCCAATTTTTTTATTTTTTTTTCGCCTTCTATCTATTCGACGGCCTCTGTAGACAGATTTTTTTTGTGTTTTGACAACGCATACGCTTTTTTTTTGTTTTTTTTTGGGAGATGATATATTTTGTGTTCTGATAAGCAGAGGCACAGGAAGTGTCTCTGTTTTTGAGAGCTCTATTAGTGGCGGCTTGTCTAAGTTCTTTTTATTTTTTTCCCCAGCCCACTGTTTTTTGTTAATCGAGTGACCCCATTTTTGGCCCCCCGCATTTGTGTATTTTTTTTAGAGGCAATTGACCCCCCTTCAGTTTTTTTTGAAATGCTTTTCATTACCTCAAACTTTCTTTTTTTTTATTTAGTTTCTTTTATGTTTAGTTTTATTTTTGCCGATTTTTTTTACATTATTAAGGGACATTTTGGAGCTTTTATTTTTGTTTTTTTGCTTTTTTTCACAACAACTTTTTTGACTTTCAAGTTATTTTTTTTTTGTTTTAAGCATTCTTGTCTAGGTTTTGTTCCTCCATGGTGTATAAGGGTTTCACATTATTTGTTTTGTTTTTGCAAGAAACTCTGCATAGAGTTTTTTGAGTATTGCATTATTATTTTTGTGTTTTATTTCTTTACTTTTTTTGAACCTTTGTGTTTTTTACCTTATGTGACTAATTTTTTTGTGTTGGCTTGGTTCTTTTTTTTTTTTTTTTTTTTTATTTTTTTTAATTTTTTTCAATTTTTTTTTTTTTTTTGCAGTAATGTAGGGTTTCCGTTTGTTTTTTTTTTTAGCGTTTTTTAGTTTTTTTTATTTGTGTTTTTTTTTTAGGGTGCAATTTTACAGTTACATAGAGCAAGGCTCCTTAATTTTTATTTTTACTTTAGATGTCCAGCTTTTTTTACACGCCATTTTAAGAGAATGTAAATTAATACTAATACCTTTTTTTTAAAGAAAAGACATCCAAAACCTTTACTTTTTTTTTCCCTTTTTTTTTTTTTTTATTTGCAGTTAAAAACTGCATTTTAAAATTAAAAGTTCTTAAGCCTTTTATAGTATTAGTTTTAGTTATTTAATTTTTAAAAAGTTTTATTTATTACATTGGTTGCTTTTTTTTTCGTTGTGTTTATTTCATCTATCTATATTTTTTTTTTTTCTTTTTGAACAGTATAATTTTTGTTTTAGTTTAAAATTAAAATTAAGTATTTTTATTTATTTTTCTTGTTTTTTTTTTTTTTTTTTTTGAAAATTATTTTTATTTTAAATTTTTTTTTTATTTTTTTTTTTTTTATTTTTTTTTTGATTCTTTATTTGTTCTGACTTTTTTTTCTTTTTTCAAAGTCTAATTGGGAACAATATAACAAAAACTTTTTATTACTTGAGTTAATTATAGTTTTTTTTACCTTTTTTTAACATTTTTTTTTATTTAATTTATGGTTTTTCTTTTTTAATATATTTTTATTTTTTTCCAGATAATTTGTGTAACAATTTTCTTTTTTTTATAGTATAAAAATATATGTTTTTTTTTTTCTTAATTTTTTTTTTTTTTTTATTTTTGTATTTGTTTTTTTTGAATTTTTATTTTGTTTAAAATTTCTTTTTTTTTTTTTTTTTTTTTAAATTTTTTGTTTTTTTTTTTTTTTTTTTAAATTTTTTTTATTAATGTTTATTGCTTGTTCTTGATTTTTATTGAAATGATATATTAAATTATTTTTATTTTTTTTATGTTTTTATTTTTTGGCATTGAGAAGTACCTTTTATAATGGAATTACAATTTGAGTTGCAATTTTCAAGACTTAAGCCATGCATTCACTGGCACATCAAAAAGATACTCATGTTGCTCGGTATGGTTTGGTGATCTATGAATGGCCCTCCACACCGTCATTAAGGGCTGAGGAACACACAGGGCCGGCTATGATGTCTACTGAAGGGCTACTTATGTGTACTACTTAACCTGTAATCAGGGGCCGTGATTTCGCATTGTACGAGTCTACTTTAAACTCCAGTGTGTGCGGCCATACATCTTCTAGTCCGGTGTGTGCGTGGTTTGTGGACACTAGGCCTTTCCATCCTGTGTAGGATTTTTATGTATACAGTGCAGCAGAAAAGCGCTCCCATATTACCTGGATTATTTTCCTTCGTTATTGCCTACTTTAATTTTTCAAGCCTAAAATATGGGTTTAGAGAAATAAACTAGTGTAATGCAATTGTAATTACTGTTTCCTTGGATTCCAAAGTTCTGTTGGCACAAGAATACTATTTACCTTATTTTTTTAATGTTTGAATATGGGCTTGCCTCTTTTCTTTTAACTCCTCCACAGCCATTGGAACCATGGCTTCAGCCAAGACAACTCACCAGTTCTTCCCCAGATTACACCTTCAGTAGGCTTCTTTTATTTTTCTTTCAAACTAAGCGCATCCTAATTCATTGGGCCTTAATTAGATCATTCTGCCCGATTCTGGACTCTCCGGCTGGCTTTGTTTTCATTGTGAGTCTGCAGCTTGCGTAATACAACAATCTGTTGTCATATTATCTTGCAAAAATGTTCCTCGTGATTTATTTTCTTTTGAATGTATATTCAGCTGCTTAATGGTTAGATTTTCTCTGTTTCACAGCTTGGGCAATATTTGAGTGATTAAGTAGGGCCAGAATCACAAGAGAATTGTCTCTTTGAGCAAATTTTTCGACTGGGCTTTTGGGTAAAATACATGTCTCCCTTTTCTCTTACTTTGCGGTCTCAATATAGCAGAACCTAGTCCACACTTCTTACCGTCCATCCTTCCGATCAAACCTATGTTCCGCCCAAAAATATGGCTGCGTACGGAAGGACGCAATACACCACATTAATGCAAGAGGGCGATGCCTACTGTCACGTACCCTCAGCCAATGCCAGAACCCTATGGGATTCCCGCTATGGTAATGACTCAGTTTCGTTATTTTCTATGCTTTAAAGCTTTGCATTTCAAGAGTGGTGCCTTTGTGCTTTTCACTCAAGCAGAATGACGCCCACACTTATGAAAAATTTACTATATTGTCTGCCAGGCTGTTTAAACTAAATTTATATTTTATTATTTAAACAAGGAGCTTCGTTCATTTATTTTTATTTTATTTATAACATTTTAAATTGTTGAAAAAAAAACGTAATTTTTAAAATGTACTTTTACCTTATATAGCTGACATGGGGTGAATGTTAAAAAATTTGGACATCTTACATAAACATTTGAAATTTAAATTATATTTTCTTTTTTAGGGAATCAATATATAAAACCATTTTGGTCAATATATGATATATCAGAGATATAGATAGGGTAAGAATCGTACGTGCTTCCACCTGCATTTTATAAATCAAAATATTATCATACCCGGCGTTAAAACACTTACCTAGTTATTCATCTGAAGCGGGGGTTTTGTTGCGGTTGATAACATCTCACTTTTGAGATATGCGCTTATTTTTTTTTTGACAATTGTGGACTTATATTTGAACTCGAGTTTTTTGGTCCTTTTAATGGCATTTAAATTGATGAACAAGTCAATCAAATGAGATGCATTTAATGTTAGCATTTAGCATTTGTAGGCATTTTAGGGTGCGTTCATTCGGACTGTAAATGGAACTGCGAAGTGGGACTTCACATTGCAAATGACACAAGAATTAAAAAAAAAAAATTTAGAAAACATATAATTTTGCCTTTATTTTATTGAGATACAAAATTTTATATTAATTTTTAATTGTAATTTAAATTTGAAAGTAAAATTAAAATTACAATATTTTATGTTAATCATAATCTGCGTGATCTATCCATTGCCTTTCGTTACGGATGTTTCTAGTTCATTCCAAACTGAGGCGAATATTGTCAGCGAATTCGCACTTTCACTTATATCACCGTGTCCATATGGAGTAGGGAGAGCAGTGGAACACTTACATAGGGACCCTGGTCAAAATCGTAACGCACCTTTTGTCTCATACTAGCATGTTGTAAGCGTTAATGGATCAATTCTACAACTTAGGCTAACAACGCTGCTTGATCACTCAAGATTAGGCTAATGTTACCTCAGCCCTTAGTCGCTCCTTTTCCCCCTTGGGACTGTAAAAAGCTGACCTTTGTTTTGTCATTTGCAGAACTCAGTGTCGTCCTTGTAGCCCAGAGTTTACTAATTTTTTTGCTGAGTTTCGACAGATAAGAAGAGATATAAAAGATTTCCAATTCCTCGTCTACACCACTGTGAGACCCAAAGTCAAGCAAGATGAAAGCTTTTTCCAGGGGTTTGAACTTTATGCAACCTTTGTGACAATATCCGAACCAAGATAATGGTTTGTGTAGGAAGAAACAATCTCGGAAATACGCTCACATGGAGAGTGTCCTCACGTGATTTTGGTTGTAGGTGTGAAGCAAAACGCAAACCTGCATTGGGCCTGATTCGAAGCTAATCAAAAAACAGGTTTGTTTTAACGCCAACTAGCCAAATGCTTGGAAAGTCCATGTTGAGTTTTGGCCACAAACACTTCAATGACAAGTTTGGCTTGTGTAACCCGGCCCATTGCGACACAGCCACCGTTTATCTTTTTATTCTTGAATAGACGTGGAATGACGTAACCACTGAGGGTTGTGCCTAATGTTGCTCTGTGTGTCCACTAACTGAATTTAGGTCCATTGTGGGCAGCCATCAAGACAGCTAGGGGCGATACTGACCGCAAGCTCAGTCTCCAGGCCAGAGTCGATTCTTCAGCTACAAGTTCCAGCTTCTCCACCGCACTCAGAACGGACAAGCACCCTACAGTTACCAGATGCAATGGTCAGGAAACACCCTCGGTACTGCTTTTTCTCTTGCTGCTCTTACCGGTGGAGTGACAAAATCGAAGCCATGATTTTACTTTGGCCTCCTTTCAAAAGAGGACACCAATTAAATGGCAGAAACGGGCCAATTTCATAAAAACATCCCCGAGCAGATGGTTTGTTTCTAGTTTTTTGATAAACACAGTCCTTTTTTGCATGTAGGCGTGAAGAGAACCAACACAGATGGCAAAAATCCTTTTGTCCTCTTTAAGACCAGTCTTTTTCAAGCCGTTTTGCGTTCGGGGCATTGTTACTATACTTTCTTAAGGCCCCAATTTTGTTTTTTTTCTTAAGCAAGGAAACAGCCCGGGTTACTCTCATGCTTCGAGGTCAGTTCAATGGAAGTCACACTTGCGTAACTGGAATATTAAACATGCAGCGGGCAAACTCTCTGCCACCCAGTGTTTTTTGTTGTTGTTCTTTTTTGAGACATTGTCCCTTACTCCAAAAACCAACATTCTTTTTCTGGCCCTTCTTTTTCTCACCATCTTTCTCTCCTCTACAGTGTTTTCCACCTTCGAGCCTCGATTTTAACTGAGTTAGCGCCGTGTTTTGAGCTCTCTAATCTCCAAATAATGTGTGACAGTAGAAACACTCTACATGTTTCTGAAGACGCTCTCCAGAGTAAATTATGTGACATACTGCTGTGGTCTGTTGAAGCTTCCTTTAGTCCAATGCCTCATAAGTAGAAAACGTTCTGCTTCTGGGTGATGCTTGCTTGCCCCAACACCAGGTTGTAAGGTGTTACCCTGTCCCAACCCGTCCAGTTCCCAGACCCCAGTTTAAAGGCGCTGTTCACCACCGTTCAAGCTCCGCAATGAAACTAAATGTCATGAAAGTATAGAACCCAAAGAATGCATCCAATGGTGTTTGATACAAATTTTTGTAATTTTAGTCAATGTGTTTTATACCTAGAGGACCTTGTTTAGCCTCCAGATAATACAACAATCAACATAGACATCAAGTAAAAGCCAATGACTGCTTATCACAGTAGGAGTAATTTAGAGAATATGCATTGTGTAATTTTAATATTTTGTGCCAAAATTTGGCAAATCACCATGGTCCTTAAAGGTAAATTTCAAAAAAAAAAAAAAAATATATAAACCCACTATCATGTCACACTCCAAAACTTGTTGCGAAAACAAAAGGAGATTCATCTTTCACACAAGTTATTTCCCAAAAAAGGGGGGGCAGTTCATAGTGACCATCTCTGTCAAACACTTATTTTTAACCAAAAATAAACGCATACAGGTTTTGGAATTACATGATGGCAATTAATAATGATAGTCAGATTTCCTTTTGTAGCTGAAATATCTCTTTAAACTGTCATTTCACGGAACGGACACTGCATTGAGTTTTTTGTAAGTCAGAAACCTGAGGTGCCTTTTTTTTTTTTCAGTCTTCCTTTCAAAGCCCACGCAGCCATAAACCACATTCGCCATAAACTGCAAGAGCCAGAGACAGATGACGCATATAACGCAGGCCACAGTCTGTCTCTATTGGTTTCCTCTCGGTGCCTCCTCGATTAGGCAGTCTGGACTCAGAGGAAGAGACTCAAACACGGTAAGCCAAATGTAGACCCCCCATCTATATGATACCAATCTGCTGTTCCCATAACCTAGTAGAGCGAGCCTGCACCCAGCTGTCAGAGGGAATAACACTTAAATTAATGTTTTACCCTGCTCTTTCATGTCTAATGGAACAGCGCTGGCTTCCTCTGATCATGATCCAGAAATGTAACAACTGAGTGACTTATTGGGCTTGAAATGTCCATCACAGCCCCATTGTTGGGTTATCATAAATTGAACAAAACAAGTGAGAGAATATGCGGAATGTTAAATGATATTTTTCAGATCTCAAAATTCAGAGGTTTAGTGATAATGGCTTTGTGCAGTCTTATTATTGAAATTTCTAAAAATAAATAATATGTTTCTAAAGCCATTTTTTGTAATGTCTAATCAGTTATTTGCTAGTCTGCCAAATTATGTTTTACGATTCTATCTTAACCCTTTCTTTTTTTTTGTGAAAAATTTTAAAATCGCATCTAGTGCCAGTGAATTGTAAGATTTCTGATGACTTCTTGAGATTCACTCAGTACATCCAAGTATAAACTAGGAATTTAATTTTCCAGTTTCACACCTGTTTGAGCTTTGATTCCTTTTTCCATAAACACGTAATGGCTCTAAAGCACGAGTGGAGCCATAGAGCTGCTTCTCTCACTGATTTTCACTTAAAGTAGATGATAATACAGCAACAATTGGTGCCTCCCTCCATTCAGCAACACCGTGTGAGAGGAGCAGCAGACTGCTTTTTAAAGAAGCCCACTGGAATTGAACGCCTGCTCCCTAGAGAGGCCTACAAAACTTCTGCTACAAATATTGTGCACTGATGACTAGACATAGCCCCAGTGGACAATGATTTGGACTGATCAAGCACAGCAAATGGACATACCCAATTGGAGAGGCCATAAGGAGAGCCAGTGTCTCGTCTTGAGTGAACTAACTGGAGCAAGACAGAGCGGAGAGGGGCAGGAATGGGGGAGGGAGTTTTTGACCCCTGGGAAAAACACACAGACCTCTCTCCCAGCATGGATTCCTTCTTTTGGGACCGGAGGGGGTCTTGCTTGGCTTTTTATGATTGGCTCCGGACTCTCTCTGGAGTCAAACCTGCTTTCCTACAAGTTCTGGATTTTATGACGTTTTGGAACTGGGATTTAGCCTAATTTGTTGTGCATTGGGAGAATTCATGTGTCTCACTTTATGGTGACGGCTCAAGTCCTGGGGTAGGAAGTCACCTCGCTTTTTAGAGTACCTCTTGCTGTTCTTTAAAAACAAGAGATAAAAAAAACAATAACAAGAAACAACCTTGCTTGTTTAGATCCGACAGTAGTCCCACAAATAAAGATGTTGTACGTCTGTTAAAATCATGAGGGGCCTCATTATTCCTGAAACACCAAAAGATGAACAAGACTTTGCGTCTGTTTTTTTGCTGCCAACAAGTGTCCAGTTTACCCTTTTATGTAAACACATGAGTTAAATGTTGATCCAGTTTTGTGTGTTGAGAGTGTTGGAGTAATATGATGATTCCCGGGTTAATAGGTTTGGTTGAGCTAGCCATCAAAGGTCGTTCTTTGAAAAAAAGCAAAAGATGCCTGGGTCGTATGATGCACTTACAATGGGAAATGACATGGGTCCGATTTTTTGATGAATTAAGAGTATAAATGTAAAGGTTCTACAATGTACAATGTAAGTTTTAAAGTTTTATAAAATTACGTGTCATTTTATTTTCTATCGCAACTTGTAAGATATTTTCAGCTATT
>NC_056620.1:9780001-9975001 GCF_018340385.1 Cyprinus carpio
AAGGTTTTGCACGTCTTCTAGCATAATTCTACAGGAGGCAGTCATAGATTAAAAAAATTCACTCACTGGTGTGTGTGTGCACTAGGATGGGTTAAATGCAGAGCACAAATTCTGAGTATGGGTTACCATACTTGGCAAATGTCACGACTTTCACTTCACTTTATTTTGTGGGTTGCAGTGGGTTGCAGCCTTATATATCAGCCACAATGAGCACAAAGATAACAAAAGTTCCTCTGGTCAGTAGATGTGCCCTTATATGGTTACAGACAAGTAGTTTCAGAATGTTTCCATTGTCATAGATAATATAAATAATACATGAAAGCAATGAATGAGTGTGCAAATGCACTTTAATTAAGCCCAGCTGAATAACTATCAGTGTAAACTTGATGTCACACTTACATTCTACAGTTCATGTTAATTGTCAACTGGTAATCAGAAAAAAAAAGAAAAAAAAAAACATTCTGACCATCTTCACATTTACATCAGGAAAAAGACATCCTATATACCCATTGCAAAAGGGTCAGGTCTCTTGTTAATTCTTCAACTATTAGATAAAATATTAATATTTAGGTGTCTTTATTGAGTTTTCATTTATCAAATATTTTTGTTGTATAGATCTGATGCTTAGTTTGGTGAAATTACTAAACTAATTGTTTAATGTGAGTTTACTTGTAAACTTGCCAGTTTTTGTGCTTAATAATGTTTCAGTGTGAAAGTATTCATCTTTTTGTTTCAAGTTTATTTCAAGTTTGAAAGGAAGAAAAATACCAACTTTTTCAGTGCGTACAATAATAATCAATAAATAAATTATTGGTGTGTCAAAATTACATTAAGGTTCATTTTGACAGGTTACTATCATTTATAAATCATCAGAGGTGAAAAGAGTACAAAAATATTCTACTCAAGTAAAAGTACCATTACTTTAATGAAATTTTACTTAAGTACAAGTAAAAGTACCAGTCTAAAAATCTACTCAAGTAAAAGTAAAAAGTAGCTACGTAGCTACGGCCCTGCAGGAACTGAGTTTGACACCCTTGGGATAGGCCTATTAATCTCAAACTAGTTGTTTTTAATTAAAGGAATCGGTTATTTAGAATAATAAGACAATTGGGCTGATACCAGGCAAATCAGTATCAACAAACTCATCTTTTCAATGCAGGGGAAATGCAGAAGCTTCATCGGAAGTGGCATTTAGATGTATTTACACACTGTTTAGTGCAGGACAAGAATGCATTTAACCTGCAGTTACAAATGCATGAATAATATTTTGATATACAAGACATAAAATGTTGAATACTCATTTGAAATTATAAGAAATTAATTATTTTAAAAAAAATCTAAATATACTTTAAATGTGAAATTTAAATGGCCAGTATGTGTCAGCAAGTCACTGTTAATAAGTGAGTCATTGCGATTGAACCGAATCATTTAAACGGTTTTACATTTACATTTAATCATTTATCAGACGCTTTTATCCAAAGTGACTTACAAATGAGAACAATAGAAGCAATCAGATCAACAAGAGAACAACAACGGTATACAAGTGCTATGACAAGTCTCAGTTAGTCTAGTACAGAACACGTAGCCAGGGTCTTTTTTTTTTTTTTTAATAAATATGATAGACAAGAAAAAGAAAAGGTAAGTACTAGTATTAGTTGGTTAACTGCAGGCGAAAAAGTTGAGTCTTTAGATGTTTTTTTTGAAAATGAGTAAAGACTCAGCTGTTCGAATTGAGATCAGGAGGTCATTCCACCAGCTGGGCACAGTCCAGGAAAAGGTCTGTGAGAGTGATTTTGAACCTCTTTGGGGTGGCACCACAAGGCGTCGTTCACTTGCAGAGCGCAAACTTCTGGAGGGCGCATAATATTGAACTAATGAGCTTAGGTATGTTGGTGCCGTGCCAGTGGTCGTCTTGTAGGCAAGCATCAGTACCTTGAATTTGATGCGAGCGGCTACTGGTAGCCAGTGTAACCTGAAGAGGAGAGGAGTAACGTGAGCTGTTTTTGGCTCATTGAAGACAACCCTCGCTGCTGCATTCTGAATCAGTTGCAGAGGCTTGATAGTACATGCAGGAAGGCCCGCCAGCATTACAATAGTCCAGTCTGGAGAGAACAAGAGCTTGGACAAGAAGTTGGGTTGCTTGCTCTGAGAGGAAGGGTCTAATCTTCCTAATGTTGTATAAGGCAAATCTGCAGGACTGGGTCATTGTAGCAATATGGTCTGTGAAGCTTAACTGATGATCCATCACAACTCCTAGGTTTCTGGCTGTCCTGGAAGGAGTTATGGTTGACGAACCCCAGCTGTATAGAGAAGTTGTGATGAAACGATGGGTTTAGCTGGAACCACCAGCAGTTCAGTCTTAGTAAGGTTGAGCTGAAGGTGATGGTCATTCATCCAGCTAGAAATGTCACTCAGACAGGCTGAAATGTGAGCAACTACCATCGGGTCATCTGGTTGGAATGAGAAGTAGAGTTGAGTGTCATCAGCGTAGCAGTGATAGGAAAAGTCATGCTTCTGAATGACAGATCCTAATGACATCATGTAGATGGAGAAGAGAAGTGGTCCAAGTACTGAGCCTTGAGGAACCCCAGTAGCAAGTTGTTGTGACTTAGAAACTTCACCCCTCCAAGACACCATGAAGGATCTATCAGAAAGGTAGGACTTAAACCACTGGAGTGTGGTTCCAGAGATGCCCATCTTTCTGAGGGTGGACAGGAGAATCTGGTGATTAACGGTGTCAAAAGCAGCAGACAGGTCCAGCAAAATGAGTTCTGAGGATTTTGAAGCTGCTCTTGCCAGTCGCAGGGCTTCAGTAACCGAGAGCAGGGCAGTCTCAGTTGAGTGGCCGCTTTTGAAGCCAGATTGGTTGCTGTCTAGGAGGTTGTTCTGTACAAGAAACATAGAGAGCTGGTTGGTGAACACAGCTCGTTCAAGTGTCTTTGCAATGAATGGAAGAAGGGATACCCGGTCTGTAGTTTTCTAGAAGTGCTTGATTTAGAGATGGTTTCTTCAGCAGTGGGCTTACCGAGCCTGCCTTAAATGCTGAGGGAAATGTTCCAGAGTGGAGAGAGGAGTTGATAATGTGAGTAAGTGAAGGTATGACTGAAGAAGAAATCGCTTGAAGGAGGTGAGTGGGGATCGGATCAAGTGGGCAAGTAGTAGGATGACAGGACAGGATAAGTGTTGGAAACGTCCGTCTCTGAGAGTGGAGAGAAGGAGGAGAGAGAGTGCGCATTAGTCGTTGTGAAGTTATCCTCAGTCTGCGGTGTGGAGAATTGGTCACTGATGGTTCTGTCTTATTTGTGAAGAAAACTGCAAGTTGTCAGCTGTAAGAGTCGATGGAGGAGGAGGTGGAGGCAGATTAAGAAGAGAAGAGAAAGTTTTGAAGAGTGTCCGAACGTCACAACCGTTGTTAATGTTGTTGTGGTAGTATGATGTTTTACCAGTGAAGACATTTGCAGAGAAGGAAGAGAGGAGAGACTGATACACACTGAGGTTGGTAGAGTTTCTTGATTTATGCCATTTCCTCTCTGCAGCCCTGAGTTTAGAGCGATGTCACAGAGAACATCGGACAGCCAGAGGGCAGATGGGGTGGCGCGTGCTGGTCTAGACGACATTGGGCAAAAGTTGTCCAAGCAAGAGGTTAGAGTGGAGCAAAAAGTGTCCCTAGCACTGTTCGTGTCCAGAGCTGAAAACTGCGAGAGTGAAGGAAGTGAGGATGAAACCACAGAGGATAGGCGAGATGGAGAGAGTGAGCATAGGTTCCATCAAAAGGTGACCTGCGTTGGAGCGTGTGCCACTTCAGGAGTAAGTGCTAGGTTAGCAGTAATGAGGAAGTGGTCTGAGGTGTGCAGTGGAGCAACTAAAGAGTTGTCCACGGAGCAACAGCGTGTGTAGATGAGGTCCAGTTGGTTGCCCAATTTGTGAGTTGCTGTAGTAGACACTCGCTTGAGATCAAATGAGGCGAGCAGAGTGTTGAAGTCAGCAGCCTGGGGTTTATCTAGGTGGATGTTGAAGTCACCAAGCAGTACCAGAGGAGTACCATCTTCAGGATAGTTTGATAGCAGCAAATCCAACTCCTCCAAGAAGTTTCCCAATTGACCTGGGGGACGATAAATGACCACAAAGTGGATTTTAACAGGGTGGGTTACAGTAATAGCATGTGATTCAAATGAACCATTACCTGTTGGTGATGGTTGAAGATCAAATTTCCCATCTTTCGATATAAGGAGACCAGTACCTCCACCTCTCCCAGTCGTACGAGGGGTGTGGGAACAAGTGAAATTTAGTGGAGAGGGCGGCGGGATTGGCAGTGGCCAGGTGTCTTCAGGTTTGATCCAAGTCTCAGTCAGTGCCATGAGGTTGAGACCGGAAGTGAGTAGCAAGTAGAAGAAAATGAAAGTCTGCTTTTGTTAACAGCCAGACTGGCAGTTCCAGAGACCAACTGGATATAGAGAGCGTAGTAGTAGAGGTCAGAGGGACAGGCCGTAGATTTGTCGGGCAGGCCTTCCTTCGATGTACATAGCGTGCTCTCGAAGTGTTATTAGTGGTAGTAGAGTTCTTAAAGCACATAGTAACTACAAGTGACCAAAATAAGTATTTGAGGACAAGTTGTACAAAAATAGATGGGGAGAAAAGCAATACTCAAGTGCCCTGTCGCTGTCCTTGCTCGGTTGAGTCGCGCAGGTAGAGTCGATGGTCTTTACACTCGTCAGTCTTCACACGAGGAGGTTTCACACGAGGGCTGCCGCGATCGCTGCCGCAGTGACACCTACCACTTATATATTTGCCTGATTACCTGTGATTGAAGTCATCTGGTCACGCCTCCCTATTTAGCAGACCAAAACTGGCCAGTCCCGCGATAGGCAAACGCAAAACCAAGCGCCACTTCAGCACGTATTTACCAGGGTAAGACACACAGTAAATAAAGCAAAGCTTTCCTAGCAACGACTATCATGCAGTAGTCTAATGAGAAAACAAGGCAAAACACTTACAAACTGCTGTCCTTATCTGTTGCTCGACTGTTTCTTCAGTTGATTCATTCAGGAACGAAACACTGTCATGTTGCTCAGAGACGCAAAACTGTGCTTTGGTGGCTGTGTTTGGAATTATTTTTTGTTGTAGAAATAGAGCAAAAACAGGCAATATGGTGTCTAAATATATATATATATATATATATATATATATATATATATATATATATATATATCTATATATATAGATAGATATATCTATATATATATATATATATATATATATATATATATATATATATATATATCTGTGTGTGTGTGTGTGTGTGTGTGTGTGTAATCATGATGATTTATGGAGGAAAAGACGGCATTCTTTGTGTGATTTTAATTTACTATATGAAATGATATAAATATGTAAATTTTCTTCCCCTATATCTTCAATTTTGGGATCATTCTAAATGCATTTTACAAGACTGAATCACAAAGTGAAAGAACGCACTATAAATGCGGGCACACATCATTAAAACAACAATTATGATATTATCGCAGATGATATATATCGCACACTCCACACCACTGTCTTTTTGGCTAATTTGTGCAAAACCTCTTGCTAAAATGTCAAAGCTTAATTTTAACCACCAATGCAACAATGCAATTATTTAGATTACCTCTACATGCTGTGAAGGGTTGATTGTCGAGATTTTATAAGCTGCTAGTTTGGTCTCCCTAGGTAAGCACAGCTTACACTGCATAATACAGCATAAATATGGCTAGGGGTTCACTTCATTTCCTTCGAGTTCAACTTCAGAATATGATGGGGTTTTGTTTTCAGTGGTGTCTGCACCACTAATGCCTGTTTTGTCCATCTGCATCTTTCTTGTGATTTTAGCGCCAGTTTGCCCTCCTTCCCATTATTTACTGCAGTAGTTTCCAGGGAGCGATTTTTTTTTTACTCAGTAATTAATGTGTTTTAATATGTAGCGAAGTACAATACTTCAAACAAAATATACTTAAGTATAGAAGTACACAAAAATCTAATAAATAACATTAAAAAGTAGAAGTACACAAAAAAGCTACTCAATTACAGTAACGTGTCCCGTCCCCGGGCTGATCTGTCTGTTTTTCTCTTATTGGGTGTGTGTGCTTGTGGTTGTTTACACTTACCATGTGCTTCTGTGTCATCGTGGTGCCCATCTCCGCCCACTTGTTTCACTATTATTTTGTTATTGGCCACAATCACCTGCTCTGCATTATGTTAATTACTCCTTCTCTATTTAGTCTCCTCTCGTGTGCTGTCTGTTGTCAGATCGTCGTGTTGTGCTTGTTTATGTCTCAGCTCCGTCCACATCTCATGTTTTGCCTGCACAGAGATCGTGCTAGTTTTGTTTTCATCCTTTAGTTTTGTTTTCTCCCTCTTCCTCCTGCTTTCAGGCAGCGCTAATTCTCCAACCCTTCCCTTGCTCGCGATCACCGATCGCTGTCAGTGCTCTTCTTCGCCTCGTCGCCGGTGCGCCACCAGTTCCCCGCCTCAACAGCGCCCCCGCCTCTCTGTCAGTTTATCTCGGCCTTGCTTTGGTGGATTTTCCTAGTGGAATTCGTCCAGGAGGCACTTCTTGATCTGCTCCGGGCTGCCCTGTACCTGGATAGTTTTTTTGTTTATTTTTTTTCCCCTTTTTTGAAATTCAAGCCTGTTAAATTAACTGACCTTTTTGGGCACCTGCAACTGAGTCCAAGTCTCGTACTGACAGAACGATCTGACCATCATGGACTCAGCAGGTGCAGATCTCCCTCAGATCAGCAGTCACCCAGACCAGGGCATTCTCTTGGGCCAGCATGCCTCCCAGCTGACATCCACGTCCCGGGAGGTTGAGTCCCTTAATGCTCAGTTGAACGTGCTGACTGCCCAGCTCCAGGAACTTCGCAGACAGACATCTGCCAGAACGGAGGACACCACCAGTCTTTCCTCTCCCCGTCATGACCCTGAGCCTCATGCCAACAATCCACCTCCCTATGATGGGAACCCCAACTCTTGCAGAGCCTTCCTGTCTCAGTGCTCCCTAGTCTTTGCCCTTCAGCCCCGCCGGTACGCCCAGGAAGAGACTAAGGTGGCTTATGTTTTAACCCTCCTCACAGGAAGGGCCCGTGACTGGGGAACTTCAGTGTGGGAGGCCCGGGCTCCCTTTTGCGCTTCTTTTGAGGACTTTCGACAGGAGATGGTCAAGTTATTTGATCGTTCTGCTCGGGGCGGGGTAGAGCGGCAGCCCAGCTAGCACTGGCTAAAGAGGAAAACTCGGACAAGGATACTAAGCCCAGTTCAGTTGACTGAGTTTGCCATTGAGTTCAAAACCTTAGCAGCGGCTGTGACTAGAATGAGGGGTCTTGCAGAGCTGTGTTCCGTGCTGGGGACTGGATGAGGAGATCCAGGACAAGATCGCTACCCAGGGGAGCTTCCACGGCCGCTTTGATGATCTGGTCGACTTGGCCCTCCGTGTAGAGAGCCGCCTTTGCCTTCGTCGCCAACAATCGTCTGCTCGCACCTCTTGGAGGGTGGAAGAAATGACCAGCGACTAACACCCCTGTCCTGCCTCTACCATCCCCTGCTGACCCTGAACCTATGCAGTGTGGGACGTCTGCGTCTCACTCCTCAGGCAGAAGCAAGAGAGACTCACCCGGGGCTTTATGTTTCTACTGTGGGAGGGCCGGACACTTCGTCGGCAATGCCCGCTAAAAGCCAGGGCCCCATCAGTAGCCAGGGGGATTCTGGTGGGCACATCTCCTCTTAATTTCCCCTACTCTTCCCGCACACTACTTCCTGTGAGTGTTCAGTTTGGAGGTTCCAGTCACTCCTGTTCGGCCCTGGTGGATTCTGGGGCTGGTGGTAGTTTTATGGACACGGGACTGGCTAAGCAGTGGGGAATTCCTGCCATTCCTCTCGCTACTCCTATCTCTGTTCAGTCTCTTGATGATTCTCCTATCACCACCATCACTCACCTCACCCCTCCTGTAAGTCTTATCATTTCGGGCAATCACCATGAGATAACTGAGCTGTACCTTCTTGATTCCCCGAGTGCCCCAGTGGTTTTGGGGCCCCCGTGGTTGGTACAGCACGGTCCTCACATGGATTGGGCCAGAAATTCAGTTTTGTCTTGGAAACAGTCTTGTCTTAAGTCTTGTTTGGGTTCCCCCCTGCCTCTTTCCCTGGTGCGGTGTTTCCTGTTGTGCAGGTGGATGAAGCTGATCTGTCCGGGGGTTCCGGAGGAGTACCACCCGGCAATCTTTGGCTGGTTTTCAGCAAGTCCCCAGGCGGTGTCCCTGGCTCCTCACCGGGCCATATGATTGTGCCATCAACCTCCTCCCAGGCACTTCTCCCGCCCAGGGGCCCTCGGTTATATTCACTGTCTGGGTCCAGAAAGAGAGGCTATGGGACAAATAATATTCGAGAGCCCCTTTAAATGCCGGTCTCATCCGTCCACTCCTCGTCTCCTGCTGGTGCAGGATTTTTTCTCCGTTAAGAAGAAGGATGGCTCCTTGCGCCCTTGTATTGATTACAAGAGGTTTGAATGACATCACCATTAAGAATAGGTACCCCCTGCCCTTAATGTCATCTGCCTTGAACTTTTGCAGGGAGCCAAGGTCTTCAGTAAGTTGGACCTCCGCAATGCTTATCATCTGGTTCGGATTCGAGAGGGGGATGAGTGGAAGACAGCATTTCATCTCACTCCTTCGGGACAATATGAGACCGTGTGCTACTCTTTGGCCTGACAAATGTTCCCCCACTGTCTTCCCGAGGCCCTGGTTAATGACGTGTTGAGGAGACATGGTTAAACAAGTTTGTCTTTGTGTACTTGATGACATTCTCAGTTTTTTTCTCCCTTCACTTCAGTACACACCAAACACGTGTGCCAGGTGCACCCAACGGGGCTGCTGGAAAACCAGCTAGTATGTTAAAGCGGAGAATTGCATTTCCCACTCCAAGTCAGTTCGTTTCCTGGGCTTTATCATTTCGGCGGAGGGAATCAAAGGCAGATCCCGCTAAGGTACAGGGCCGTAGCCCGAGTGGCCACCTCCAGACTCACCAGGCACTGCAGCGGTTCTGGGATTTGCCAACTTCTACAGGCGCTTCATCAGAAACTTAGTTCAGGTTGCTGCACCCTTGACAGCTCTTAACCTCCACTAAGGTACCGTTTAGGTGGAATTTGAAAGCTCAGGATGCCTTTAATGACCTGAAGTCCGCGATTCATTTCTTGCTCCTGTTCTTCGTTTTCCAGACCCTGAAACGTCAGTTATTGTGGGAAGAAAGAAAACTGGCATGCTTCCGAGGGTGGACTGGAGTAGTGCGTAGTGCCCTTTCTCAGAGGTCCCCCAGAGATGGAAAGTACATCCCTGTGCCTCCTACTCTCACCGCCTGAGCCCAGCAGAACGAATTATGACGTAGGAATCGGGAGAGCTTTTGGCGGTTAGGCTGGCCTTGGGTGAGTGGCATCACTGGTTGGAGGGGACAGTACAGCCCTTCTTGGTTTGGACGGACCATAAGAACTTGGAATACGTCCGTTCGTCCCAAGAGGGTAAGTTCACGCCAAGCCCCCCCCCCGGCACTCTTCTTTGGCGGTTCACTTTTTTCTCTCTCGTATCGCCCATCCTCCAAAACTGGAAGCCGTCCCCTGCACTCTCCCGTCTTTTCCGGGATATCTCAGAGAACAGGTGCAATCAATAGAAACCGTTATCCCTAAAGAAAATTGTGGTGGTAAGGCCCTCTCCTGGGATGTGGAAAGGAAAATTACTGGAGGCATACGCCAGAAGAGAGGTGCCAAGGGGGTGCCCAGAGGGTAGACTTTTCGTGCCGGCTGTTTCTTGCCCCCATGAAAGTCCTCCCAGTGGGGCCAATTCAATCCAGTTAGTCAGTCATCCTCTGGGTTCCGGAGATCCTGCTTGCCATCCGCCAGCGATTCTGGGGTGGCCATCCATGGCCCAGGACGGCATGCATTTTGTGTTTTGCCTGCCCAGTTTGCCGCCATAACAAGAGTTCTCTATCAGCCTCCTGTTGGTCTTGCTTCACACCCCTTGACCCATCCCCTCCCCCCCCTGGTCGACACATAGCCCTTGACTTTGTCACTGGTTTTCACCATCGAGGGGTAACACCGTAGTATTTGACGGTTGTGGAACCGCTTTCTCTAAGCACAGCCCATTTCAACCCCCTTCCCAAAAATTGCCTTTCAGCTAAGGTTGACGAAACATCGTCCGGATTCATGGGCCTTCAGGGTGGACGTGGTTTTGCTGATCGGGGCAACAGTTTGTGGTCCAGTATCTGTGGACTTGGAGAGATATTGTCCGGATTCTTTTTTTTTTGTTCGTCCCAGGCTCTGTGGATAGCCCCCGACAACGCTACTCGTGGTTTTGGGGGGGGGTCCCCCACCGAGGACTTCCCTTTTTTTCATGTTTAAGTTTTTTTTTTGGAACCCCCCCCCCACCCCCCTCCGTACCACACCAACCTTCACCAACACTTGGCCTTTTTTTTAAATGCCCAACAAAAATCCCTGGTTTTTTTATTTTTTGTTTTACCATTTTTGTTCCGGACAACAAAAACAAACACAAAAACCCACCAACAACAACATTTTACGAGACAAGATGGGGAAGGAAAAAGTTTTTTTTTTTGGGAAAGAACAGCCAAAAAAACAAAATTGTTTGCCAATCAATCCTCCTTTTCGGGGACCATTTATGAAAATAATCTCGGGTGGTTGGGGCTCCTTAACAACCCTTTGGGGCCCCACTGAAACAAACAACAAAGCCCCCCCCCCGCCCCAGGTTCCCCCACCCCCCACCCCCCCCCCCCCCCCCCCCCTTTCCCCCCCCAGGCCCCCCCCCCCCCCCCCCCTCTTGGGTTTTTAATTTGGACGTGGGGGGTGGTTTTTTTTGACGCTTTGGAGAACTCAACAGGACCAACATGGGGGTAACAACAAAACCAAGCTTTTTTTTCGCTGTTCCCCCCCCCCCCCCCCCCCAACCCCCCCCCCCCCCCCACCCCCCCACCCCCACCCCCCTCCCCCTTGCTTTTTTGGGTTTTTGTGGGTGAAAACCCCTTTTGAAAAAAAAAAATGTCTTTTTCCTCCCATTTGGGTTTTTCAATCCCCCCCCCCCTTTTCCGTCCCCTTTTTTTTCCCCCCCCCCCCCCCACTCCCTTTTTTTCCAAACCCCTTAATGTCATCTGCCTTTGAACTTTTTGCAGGGAGCCAAGGTCCTTCAGTAAGTTGGACCTCCGCAATGCTTATCATCTGGTTCGGATTCGAGAGGGGGATGAGTGGAAGACAGCATTCATCACTCCTTCGGGACATTATGAGTACCCCGGGTGCTACTCTTTGGCCTGACAAATGCCCCAGCTGTCCTTCCAGGCCCTGGTTAATGACGTGTTGAGAGACATGGTTAACAGTTTGTCTTTTTGTGTACCTTGATGACATTCTCATTTTTTTTTCTCCTTCACTTCAGGTAACACAACCCAACACGTGTGCCAGGTGCTACAACGGCTGCTGGAAAAACCAGCTATATGTTAAAGCCGGAGAAGTGCATTTTCCACTCCAAGTCAGTTCGTTCCTGGGCTATATCATTTCGGCGGAGGGAATCAAAGCATATCCCGCTAAGGTAATGGCCGTAGCCGAGTGGCCACCTCCAGACTCACGCAAGGCACTGCAGCGTGTTTTCTGGGATTTGCCAACTTCTACAGGCGCTTCATCAGAAAAAACTTTAGTCAGGTTGCTGCACCGTTTTCCAATTGACACGCAGCTCTTACCTCCACTAAGGTACCGTTTAGGTGGAATTTTGAAAGCTCAGGAGGCCCTTTTAATGACCTGAAGTCCCGATTCATTTTCTGCTCCTGTTCTTTTCGTTTCCAGACCCTGAACGTCAGTTTTATTGTGGAGGTGGATGCTTCCGAGACTGGGAGTAGGTTGCGGTCCCTTTCTCAGAGGTCCCCCAGAGATGGGAAGGTACATCCCTGTGCCTACTACTCTCACGGCCTGAGCCCAGCAGAACGGAATTATGACGTAGGGAATCGGGAGCTGTTGGCGGTTAGGCTGGCCTTGGGTGAGTGGCATCACTGGTTGGAGGGGACAGTACAGCCCTTCTTGGTTTGGACGGGACCATAAGAACTTGGAATACGTCCGTTGTCGGCCAAGAGGGTAAGTTCACGCCAAGCCCCATGGGCACTCTTCTTTGGTTGGCCGGTTCAACTTCTCTCTCTCGTATCGCCCAGGCTCCAAAAATGTAAAGCCTGATGCCCTCTCCCGTCTTTTCAGGGATACGAAGAGAACAGGTGCATCAATAGAAACCATTATCCCTAAAGAAATTGTGGTGAGCTCCCTCTCCTGGGATGTGGAGAGGAGAGTACTGGAGGCCATACGAGAGAGAGAGGTGCCAAGGGGGTGCCCAGAGGGTAGACTTTTCGTGCCGGCTGTGCTGCGCCCTGAAGTCCTCCAGTGGGGGCATTCATCCAAGTTAGTCAGTCATCCTGGGGTTCGGAGATCACTGGCTGCCATCCGCCAGCGATTCTGGTGGCCATCCATGGCCCAGGACGTCAGGCAGTTTGTGTTTGCCTGCCCAGTTTGCGCCCAGAACAAGAGTTCTAATCAGCCTCCTGTTGGTCTGCTTCACAAACCCCTTACCCATGCCCCCCCGGGGGGGGGCCTCCCGCCCCTGGTCACACATAGCCCTTGACTTTGTCACTGGTCTTCCAACATCGAGGGGTAACACCGTAGTATTGACGGTGGTGGACCGCTTCTCTAAGGCAGCCCATTTCATCCCCCTTCCCAAATTGCCTTCAGCTAAGGTTGACCACATCTTCCGGATTCATGGCCTTCAGGTGGACGTGGTTTCTGATCGGGGCCACAGTTTGTCTTCAGTATCTGGTGGACTGGGAGAGATATGGTCCGGATGAGAGGAGTTGGGTCCCAGCTCGGGATATTCTGGATCGGTCACTGATCGAGGACTTCTACCGGAAGCGTGGAGGTTCCTTCCCTGGAGCGCCAGGGGACGCTCCTGGGGAGGGGGTAAAGTCACGTCCCCGGGCTGATCTGTCTGTTTTTCTCTTATTGTGTGTGTGCGGGTGTGTGTGCTTGTGGTTGTTTACACTTACCATGTGCTTCTGTGTCATCGTGGTGCCCATCTCCGCCCACTTGTTTCACTATTATTTTGTTATTGGCCACAATCACCTGCTCTGCATTATGTTAAATCACTCCTTCTCTATTTAGTCTCCTCTCGTGTGCTGTCTGTTGTCAGATCGTCGTGTTGTGCTCGTTTATGTCTCAGCTCCGTCCACATCTCATGTTTTGCCTGCACAGAGATCGTGCTAGTTTTGGTTTTCATCCTTTAGTTTTGTTTTTCTCCCCTCTTCCTCCTGCTTTCAGGCAGCGCTAATTCTCCAACCCTTCCCTTGCTCGCGATCACCGATCGCTGTCAGTGCTCTTCTTTGCCTCGTCGCTGGTGCGCCACCAGTTCCCCGCCTCAACAGCGCCCCCGCCTCTCTGTCAGTTTATCTCAGCCTTGCTTTGGTAGATTTTCCTAGTGGAATTTGTCCAGGAGGCACTTCTTGATCTGCTCCGGGCTGCCCTGTACCTGGATAGTTTTTTGTTTACTTTTTTTCCCTTTTTTGAAATTCAAGCCTGTTAAATAAACTGACCTTTTTGGGCACCTGCAACTGAGTACAAGTCTCGTACTGACATAACGTGAGTAAATGTAATCCGTTACTTTCCACCTCTGTAAATCATTGATATAAATGGTCAACAAGTGTTCACTTTACATTAAGGTGCACTTTCACAGGTTACTAAGGTTTATGTAAGGGATAATGTACATCCAGCCAGTTGTTCTCACAGATTACATATAATCCATTACAGCGTACAAAACAATTGTAGCAAAATGGCAGCAACTGCGTTTGTATGATGTCGTGGCCCGAAGGAAACACAGGGCGACGCTGATGAGAGCTCGGGACACGTGTCACACACACCCCCCCCCCAAGCGTCGTCCTAGTCCTCTGGAGAAGCAGGGAGATCGGGGGAGGGCGGGGAGTGGAGCCTGACAGACCTGCGAAAGCTGACCACAGGCGGGAGAGTCCGTCGGCATTGGCGTTGGCCGTCCCCGCTCGGTGTTGCACGGTGAAGTTGAAGTCCTGGAGCGCCAGGAACCACCACGTCACCCTGGCGTTGGTCTCCTTAGCCCGGGCCATCCACTGCAGGGGGGCGTGGTCGGTCAAGAGGGTGAAGTGGCGGCCGACGAGGTAGTACCTGAGCTCCAGGACTGCCCACTTGACAGCCAACGCTTCGCTCTCTACCATGGCGTACCGCTGTTCTGCAGGGGTCAGCTTTCGGCTGATGAACATCACCGGGTGTTCCTCACCGTTGTGGCCCTGTGAGAGGACGGCTCCCAACCCGGTGTCTGACGCATCAGTCTGCAGCAGGAAGGGGCGGTTGAAGTTGGGGGCACGGAAGACCGGTTCCGTGGTGAGGGCCGCCTTGATCCGGTGGAATGCTGCTTCCGTCTCGGAGGTCCACGAGACCTTCTCCGGCTGCCCCTTCCTGGTCAGGTCTGTCAGGGGAGAAGCTAAGGAGGAGAAGTTAGGGATAAAGCAGCGGTAATACCCCGCCAACCCCAAAAAGGCCCACACCTGTGTCTTGGAGGTGGGCCGCGGCGCGGAGAGGATAGCTGCCACCTTCTTCTCTTGAGGTCTGATGAGGCCGCGGCCCACCTGGTACCCCAAGTATTTGGCCTCGGCAAGGGCCAGATGACACTTCCGGGGGTTGGTGGTCAGGCCAGCCCGGCGTAGTTCCGTCAGCACCCTCCTCCTCGATGGCGTGTCGCCGAGCCTCTGGGACACGGTAGGGCTGCTGCCGGACGATGGTCCCCGGAGGTGTGCGGACGTCGTGGTCCAAGACGTGGGTCCACCCAGGCTGGGGGGAGAACACATCCGGAAACTGACTGACCAGGTGCTGCAGCTCCGACTTCTGGGCGGCAGAGAGTTGGGGGTCCATATCCACAACCACGGCAGTCGAGCTGGTGTAGGCGGAGAGCTGGGGCACGGTCCCGACCCAGCGCTTCAGCAGATTAATATTGTAAAGTTGTTCCTCCCTCCTTCTACCTGGCTGCCGTATACGGTACGTAACGGGGCCGACCTTTTCCGTAACGGTGTAGGGACCCTGCCAGGTGGCCAAGAACTCCTCGCGCACGTGTTCGATGGTGGTCCGGTGTACCGCCGGCTGTTGTTCCCAGGCCTCTCGGGCAACGTCGAGCAGACCGTGGGGCTGTCGGCCGAAGAGCAGTTCAAACGGGGTGAAGCCTGTGCAGGCCTGAGGGATCTCACGAATGCCGAAGAGCACGTAGGGGAGCATCCGGTCCCAGTTCTGTTTGTCTTCGGCCGCCACTCGGCGCAGCATCTGCTTGAGGGTCTGGTTGAACCGCTCGACGAGCCCGTCGGTCTGGGGGTGGTACACGGTGGTGCGGAGTTGTTGGACCTTGAGGAGCTTGCAGACGTCTGCCATCATCCGGGACATAAAGGGGGTACCCTGGTCAGTCAGGATCTGGGAGGGGATGCCAACCCGGCTGGACAAGGTGAATAGCTCCTGGGCTATGGCCTTCGTGGTGGCTTTACGGAGGGGAATGGCCTCAGGATACCGGGTGGCATAGTCCACGATGATGAGGATGTGTTCGTGCCCCCGGGCAGACTTCGGCAGCGGCCCCACCAAATCCATCCCGATCCGCTCGAAGGGCACCTCTATGATGGGCAGCGGTATCAGCGGGCTGGGGGGAGGGGTTTCCGAGGCGACATCCGTTGGCACGTTGGGCAGGCCTGGCAGAAACGACGGACTTCAGCCTCTAGGCCCGGCCAGTGGAACCGGTCACGGAGGCGCTGGACCGTATTTTGAGCTCCCAGGTGGCCAGCCATTGGATGGGCATGGGTGATCTCGATCACTGCCTCCGTCTTGCTGCGCGGGACCACAAGCAAGGTTTTCTCCTCCCCCCGCCGCTGGGCGACACAGTAGAGCAGGCCATTTTCCAAGATAAAGTGGGGTGCCGGCTGGAGCTCCTTTCCTTCGGCCACCCTCACCTGAGCCCAGCAGTGTTTGAGGCGATCGTCCTCGTGATGCTCCCTGGAGAAACCCCCTGCCCCGGTCACCTGCTGAAATAAGTCAAAGTAGAGGTTAGGAGGAGGACGGGGCGACTCACCACCCCTGGGGCTGTCGGAGGCCAGCAGCACGGGACGTCTTCCGGCTTTCCTGCTGGGCTTCTTGGTTGGGCGGTTCCCGGCTGGGCTGGCGGGCTGGGTGACGGAGGCGAATAGGTGGTCGAACCCTGGCCAGTCCCTTCCCAGTAGGACTGGTACGGGTAGGTCTCGGACGAACCCGACATCTACGGGCCAAGTGCCGGTCGGCGCCGCGATGGTGACTCGCCGTGCAGGCACTTCCCTGGTGTCGCCGTACACACAGGTTATAGGGAGCTTGGTCTTCGTTTCGGTCCGCGGGGGTGGTATCGATGTCCTGACCAGACTGACCGCACTGCTGGAGTCCAGAAGGGCGAGGAACGGGCGGCCATTTATTTCTACTTCCGCCCGTGGAGCGTTTTCGGTGTGCACGGCGCAGCCCGCCAGCCAAGGTCGTCCTGGGGAGCGTGGGCATGGGATCATCCTGTGGGCCGGGAACCGCCGGCCTGCTCACCGGACGCTGGGTGCCCTCCGGCGTGCGTCGCTCCTGGACCACCCTCCGGGGAAACGGCGGCGCTCTCTCCCCTACCTCCCGGTGTTGGGTGGCTTCCGCCAGCTCTATGGCCTCGACGAGTTCATCCACATTGGCCGGGTTCACAATGCCGGCGGCCTGCCGCAGCGGGCGGGGAAGAGCACGTAAGAGGTGGTCGACAACGACGCGCTCCGCTACCTGGTGTACGGTGGGACCCCCGGCCAGCAACCAGTGTTGGGCCAAACGGGAGAGGCTAGCGGCTTGGGCCCGGGCCGGCTGCCGAGGGTCGAAGGTCCACTCATTAAACAGCTGGGCAGCGCTGATTGGAGACAACCCCATCCGTCCTAGGATCTCCTTCCGTAAATCCTCGTAGGAGGCGCTTTGTTCCAGGGGAAGCGCGAAGTACGCTCGCTAAGCCTCTCCCGTGAGCAGCGGTGCCATGATGGGTGCCCATTCCTCCTTGGGCCACGCCTCCCGAGTGGCTACGGTCTCAAACATCTGGAGGTACATTGTCACATCATCATGGGCCGTCATCCGGGCAGCAGCTGGGTTGCCTGGACACGGGGGTCAGGTAACGGAGTTCGCGGAGCTGTGGCGAGGCGGAGCGCAACCAACTCACGTTCAGTTTCCCCCTGCCGGGCGGCCATGTGCTCCACGATTTGCTGCTGGCGGATGCTCACCTCAGTGAGGCATTTCAACAGCTCTTCCATCGTTGGGGGAGGAGCGCCACCTGGGGAACCAGAAAAATCACGTGAGGTAAGGAACGTGGGAAAAAAAGCAAAAAGTCAATCCAAACCAGTCCAATCCGTAGCACGCAGTGCGGGGTGGAATCGTCGGTGTCCTCTTCACTGTCCTGCCTGCATTCTCCACCAGTGTGGTGGGGTGAAGGAGGACACGACTCGAGGCTGAGGGTAAGTTCCCCGAAGGGTGGATTTTATTGATAGGATGGGTGGTGATAGGCGTTGCTGTGAGGCGGTTTGGTGCTCGGTGCTCGGCGTCTTGGCTGTCGGTGCACTGGTGCAGTGTGGGGCCGTGCTCTCCCGTGGTTGGTGGGGCTGGCGGTCACACACTGCTCTCTGCGGGCAAAAAGGGAAAGACAAGTTTTAGCCGAGTCTTGTGGAGACATCTCTCACCTCTGTGCTGGGTTGCAGGGTTTATCAGAGCAGCGTCTGATGGGGCGCAGGTGTGGCTGCTCAGCCCGTGATGAGCAGGTGCAGCTGTGCCTGCTCCGTTTCCAGGGCGACGCTGATGAGAGCTCGGGACACATGTCACACTATATATATATAACAGGTCAAAATATTAATAGACAAAGCACAATACTGAGGTAGATTTATGCAAATGTGTGGACGTGCAAAGTATTTCAAGTGTTTGTGTGAGTGTAGTTGTCAGGTCAGTTCACGTTGAGTTGAGGAGTCTGATGACTCGAGGGAAGAAACTGTCCTGCGTCTGACCATGAGTACCTGAATGCTTCTGTACCTTCTTCCGGATGGCAGGAAGGTGAAGAGCTGGTGTGAGGGGTGTGTGGGGTCGCTAGTAATCATGATGGCTTTCCGAATGCAGTGAGTGGTGTAAACGTCTGTGATAGAGGGGAGTGAGACTCCAATGATCTTTTCAGCTGTCCTCATGATCTGCTGCAGGGTCTTGCGATCTGTGATGGTGCAATTCCCAAACCAGGTAGTGATGCAGGTGCTCAGAATGCTCTCTACAGTCCCTCTGTAAAATGTGTCTGCGTAAAAAGTAAAGACGCTGCTGAGCTTTCTTTGCTATGGAGCTGGTGTTGAGAGACCAGGTAAGGTTCTCTGTCAGATGAACACCAAGGAATTTGGTGCTCTTTACGATCTCCACAGAGGAGCTGTCGATGTTCAACGGAGAGTGGTTTGTATGTGATCTCCTAAAGTCAACAACCATCTCTTTAGTTTTGTCCACATTCAGGGACAGGTTGTTGACTTTACACCAGTCCGCTAGCTGATGCACCTCCTCTCTGTACGCTGATTCGTCGCCTTTGCTCATAAGACCCACCATGGTCATGTCATCAGCAAACTTGATGATGTGGTTCGAGCTGTGCATTGCTGCACAGTCGTGGGTCAGCAAAGTGAACAGCAATGGACTAAGCACGCAGCCTTGGGGAGCTCCAGTGCTCAGTGTGGTGGTGCTGGAGAAGCTGTTTCCGATCCAGACTGTCTGAAGTCTCTCTGACAGAAAGTCCAGGATCCAGTTACAGAGGGAGTAGTTCAGTCCCAGCAGGCTCAGCTTTTCAATCAGGGTCTGAGGAATGATTGTATTGAGTGCTGAGCTGAAGTCTATGAACAGCATTCTGACATGTGTCTTTTTTATCCAGATGAGTGAGAGCTAGATGTAGGGTGGTTGTGATGGCATCATCTGTTGAGCATTATGGGCAGTACGCAAACTGTAGTGAGTCCAGTGTGGGGGGCAGCAGGTTCTTGATGTGCTTCATGACAAGCCTCTCATAGCACTTCATGATAATAGGTGTGAGTGCAACGGGTCAGTAGTAGTTGAGACTGGACACTGTGGACTTCTTGGGCACAGGGACGATGGTGGTAGCCTTGAGACACGCCAGGACGATGGTGCTGTGCATGGATGTGTTAAAAATGTCAGTGAAGACATCAGCCAGCTGGTCTGCACATCCTCTGAGCACTTTGTCTGGAATGTTGTCTGGTCCCGCAGCTTTTCATGGGTTAACTCTGCTCAGAGTCTTCCTCACATCATCTGTGGAGAAATACAATATCTGATCGTCAGGAGGGGGGATGAACTTCCTCACAATGGTGTCATTCTGTGCCTTGAAACATGCGTAGAAGTCATTCAGTGCATCTGGTAGGGAGGCATCACTGTTACAGGCAGGTGGTGTTGGCCTGTAGTTGGTGATGGATTGGATGCCTTGCCACATACGCCGAGTGTCGTTGCTGTCCCTGAACTGGTTGTGGATTCTCTGGGAGTGTGCATGCTTTGCTTCTCTGATTGCCCGAAAAAGTTTGGCCCTTGCTTCTCTTAGTGCTGCCTTATCACCCGTTCTGAAGGCAGAGTCACGGGACTTCAGCAGTGCACACACAACCGCAGTCATCCATGGCTTCTGGTTGGAGTGTGTAGTGATTGTCTTGGAGTCTGTGATGTCATCAATGCATTTGCTGATGTAGCTTGTCACCAATGCCGTATATTCCTCCAAGTTGATGGAGTTGCTAGTTGTTGCAGCCTCTCTGAATATGCGCCAGTCAGTCTGCTCAAAGCAGTCCAGGAGAGCAGAAATGGCTCCTGCCGGCCAGGTTTTGATCTGCTTCAGAACTGGTCTGTCACGTCTGACAAGCTGTCTGTATGCTGGAATCAGCATGACAGAGATGTGTTCTGAATAGCCGAGGTGAGGGCAGGGCTCTGCGCGGTACGTGCCGGGAACGTTTGTGTAAACAAGATCCAGCGTGTTTGTCCCTCTCGTTGCAAAGTCCACATACTGATGGAATTTAGGGAGTACTGTTTTGAGATTCACATGATTGAAATCTCTCATGACAATAAACAGTCCGTCAGGGTGTGTGTTTTGTAGTTCACTGATAGCCCCGGCTAGGGTTTGTTTTTAGCCTAGCACGGACTCCGGGTCTCTTCCCATACTTATGCTTTCTCTCTCATAGCTTCCAGTGACCCCTCCCTGGTTCCTGGCATCAGGCGATGCCGGGGATTGGGGGCCTGGTCTCCGTGGTAAGCCAAGAGCATGTAGGTTCTTCAGGAGGTCGTCTTGCAGTGCAGTTTTGGGATTATTTCTGTATTTGAGTAGGGTCTGTTGATGATATATATGAACATTGGTTGTACCGCTGTCCATAAAACAGTCTAAAAACTAGAAATAGCACCTTTTGGATCTAGAGCGGCTGTTGCGAGCTGCTGTCATGCCACCATCTTGTTTGATGTGCCTAACTGGATGGTGAAATTGTGATGAAACAATGGGTTTGATGGAACCACAAGCAGTTCTGTCTTGAAAAAGTTGAGCTGAAGGTGATGGTCCTTCATCCAGCAAGAAATGTCTGATAGACAAGCTGAGATGTGAGCAGCTATCGTCGGATCATCAGGATGGAATGAGAGGAAGAGTTGAGTGTCATCAGCATAGGAGTGATATGAAAAGCTATGTTTCTGAATGACAGAACCTAGTGATGCCATGTAGGCAGAGAAGAGAAGTGGTCCAAGAACTGAGCCCTGAGGCACCCCAGTACTTAGAATATTGTGACTTGGACACCTCATCTCTCCAAGATACCTTGAAGAACCTATCTGAGAGGTAAGACTCAAACCACTGAAGTGTGGTTCCTGAGATGCCCTTTGTCAATAGGGTTGAGGATCTGGTGGTTAACCGTGTAGCGTCTGCTTAGGATCACTGAGGGTCATGGGAGCTTTATGTCTTAGAAACCCTTTTAGATTTTTGACATATGTGACCCTGGACCACAAAACCAGTCATAAGTGTAAATTTCTCAAAATTATTTATTAATCGTCTGAAAGCTGAATAAATAATCTTTCCATTGATGTATGGTTTGTTAGGATTGGACAATATTTGGGCGAGATACAACTATTTGAACATCTGGAATCTGAGGGTGCAAAAAATCAAAATACTGAGAAAATCGCCTTTGAAGTTGTCCAAATGAATTGCATGAATGAATGCATATTACTAATCAAAAATTAACATTCTTTTAGAACAACATTCTTTTAGAACAACTTTATAGGATGAATGTGAATGGTGGGCTCATTCACTGGATTAGAAGTTTCTTAACTGACCGCCCTCAGAGAGTCTTAATGAATGGGGTCTACTCAGATGAGCTTGTTATAAACACTGGAGCACCACAAGGCTGTGTGTTGTCACCTTTGTTGTTTTCAATTTATATAAATGATATGACTGTGCACAGCACCAATGTTAGTTTACTTAAATATTCTGATGACATGGCCTTGGTAGGACTTCTCACAGAAAATAATGCAGCACATGAGGAAGCTTATTTTAGCCAAGTCACTTTATTGCAGGATTGGTGTCAGACTGTTAAATTGGAAATTAACGTGACTAAAACAAAAGAACTTATAATACAAACGAAACCAAGAGGGGCCAGTAACATCAACCCTGTTGTACTTGACAGCCGGCCTGTGGAAGTAGTTGAAAATTTTAAGTACCTGGGTACAATCATTGATCGTACTTTAAGCTTTAATGTTAACTCAGAGAGTATTTTTAAGAGAGCTAATCAGCGAATGTTTTTAATTAGAAAACTGAGGAGTTTTCAGGGTCAGTCAGCATATTCTTGAGATGGCATATAGGGGCCTTGTAGAAAGTATTTTACAGTTTAATATAACAGCTTGGTATGGTAACCTGAATGTGAAAGATAAAAACAAGCTTTCTAAAATTGTTAATACGGCAGGGAAGGTGATTGGCAAGTCACAAAGGCAGCTTGGGGATGTATTTGATAAGGCGGTACTCAGGAAGGCCCGACAGATATCAACAGACACCCTACACCCACTAAACGCAGAGTTTGAATTGCTTCCATCTGGCCGTAGATTCAGGGTCCCAAGGGCGAGCCGGAACATCTATAAGAGATCTTTTATTCCCCATGCCATACAGGAACTTAATTTAAACTGAAATAGTTTTTAAAAATGTGTTTTTTGTAGACCGAAACCTATCTTATCTTAATCAGCTGCGCTGCTTTCCATTTTCTGTTGTTGTATGTTGATGGTGGTAGTGTTGTACTCTTAACTGTGTGTATTTTAATGTAAGTTTAAATGTGGTGTCAATGAAACACCTCAAAACGGATAATCCAAACAAAAAAACACACTAAGGTCAACATAAATATATAATATAGTGAAAGATTAAGTTTTTGATATATTTACGGTAGGAAATTTACAAAATATCTTCATGGAACATGATCTTTACTTAATATCCTAATGATTTTTGGCATAAAAGAAATATCAATCATTTTGACCTATACAATGTTTTTTTGGCTATTGCTAAAAATATACCCCAGCGACTTAAGACTGGTTTTGTGGTCCAGGGTCACATATAAAATACAGTCATGGCCCCAGATTCTATCATTATATGGATGCTAAATTGCCAGTGGTTTTCCCCCATTAATTAGAGGCTAACCAGATCAAATCTTTGGTCTCCCCATCGACTTCAAACACATTCCAATGTCCTAAGAGACAGTCATCCACAGTACCTGGCACCAGATGTCTGATGGCCAGCGAACTACCCCCATGCTCGCAATACACATAACACATGCACATAAAGACATTTTCTTTATTTAGACTATAATTAATCAGTTACAATTGTACCTGGTATATGCAGGTACAATTGTTGTGTTGTTTGTATGTTTCCCTATTACATTAGCCTAGTTACAACTCATTATTTATATTAGTTAGACTCTCAATGCTTATATTCAGGTATATGAGTGTATCTCTGCTTTAAGATCTTCTAGATGTTTCGTTCTTGGTATCAAAATGATCTGCTCTTTATTCCTCAAACAAAGATGTACACTGTGATTGTAAAATGCATCATACTATTTGTACCATATTTTGGGTAAAACTGCACCAATCCTCCAGACCAGCAATAAACATGCAATTGGGCCATAAACAGAGACAAAGAAAGTTTTTTCATGCTCAAAATTTATGCCTCTGATTGGCCATCCCACCCAAAAGGTGGGTATGGCTAGGAACTATCAAAAGTCTCCAACTCAGACTAGTCGTTGATCAAAAAACCTAACTAACTTAGACGAACACTATCAACTACCCCTCAAAAATAAAAACCAGAGTTTGACTTTCCGGCAGTTTTTATCTTAAAGTAACTTTGTTGACTTCTTTGAACTTTCCTGTCTTCAGAATAACCAGAGGAAAGCCTCCAGCTCACTTCTTAAGAACTCATCAAGAACCTCCATTGTCTACCGCATCACGACTCTTGTTCAGCAATGAAGCCAATGCAATTAACTGTTTACAACTATTTAGATGCGTGTTTAAGTTTGAGCCCCTTTTAAGATGATTTTTGATTCTTTGATAATTCTCATTAGGTTGTGGTTAATTGATGTGAAATACTGTCATTCTTTGTTCTTCTCTCTCTTTCCTTACTTTCCTTCATTTTGTATATATATGTGTGTGTTTTGCTTAATTTAGTTGTATATTATGTAGGGTCAAAAATTATCAAAGCCTTCTGTTTTCCTGTCCCAAACTATCTTGAGTAACAAAAGGGCCATTTGGCATTCCTGAAGGCACAGAATTGCTGATATCGATCAAGGCCTGTAGGCCAACATGTTTATACATTGGGGGTCTGCTAATTGTCACACCTTTTGCACAGTGGGTGAAGCTGTAGTCTGCTGATTGGTCAGTTTGAATGTCTCACATTTGGGATTCAGTCACATGGTCAAGGAAGGGATAAAAGAAGACTGTAAATGTTGCCCGCTCTCTTTCTCTCTGCTGGCTTTTCTTTGCTGACTCTTTCCTTTGCTGGAGCTCTCTTCTCAGGGCTCTGCCCTCTGCCCTATCTCCCTCTTTTTTCTCCCTCTCTCCATCTTCCTCTCTCTCTTTCTCTCTCAGGTAATATTTTACATACATGTTAGGTACAATCAACTATATGTTTTACTATCCTTCATCTATTTTGTAACCGATTCAAGTGTAACCATAACAAAATATTGTTATTAAACCATTTCAATTATTAATTATGTGCTAACTAATCTTGATTCAATATTAACTTTGAAGTGCTACCTATTGCAGTACAATATAGTCACTTAATAGCAACGCTCTCCCACATATTTAGCTATTGTAACTGCGCTTATTTCCGTCGTTGGTATAAGTGGCAGTGGGTGGTAACAGACTAGAAATGTACAGTTTTATACTATCGTGCTGATAACGTTTCTTTAGTCCTTCGGCAATCCTACAGCCTGAACCACTGTAGGGAAACCACCCTTACAATTAGCTATAGTTTAATTTATTAAACCCCTTATATTCACAATTGATTGTCTCTTTGTGCTGCTCACAATTCATAGTCACTGAATGTTGAATCTTGCTACATGCTAAATTACTGCTAGTACTGCATAAAGTAGGAAAGCTATTCTTCCTTGGCCAGGAAAATAATCTTTCCTAGAATTGATAAATGATTCTATTGTCTGCTCGGTGGACGAACAGATCAAATAATTGTAAAATTGATTCTGTTACAGTTAATTCTAAGATCTAATCTAAATATTTATTATTAATTATAACCAGTTATAATTAGTTATAAATATTTCCCTTTTGAGCTAGTTTGCTACATATTTGGTGGAGAATGCAGGCAACATTCGAACTTTGTTTGTGAGTGAACTCAGTATCAATTTATTTGTGTTCTTTCAATTTATTTGTGTTATTAAATTATGCACACTTAGAGTGAGACAAGTCGCAACGCAAACTCACTCTTTTGATTGGATGGTTCAAAGCCACCTCCAGTACTGTATTCTAACAGCCTCTATTTGTCTAACATTTAGTCACTGTTAATTGTTAAAGTAAACCGCAGTTCATAATATTAAATTTGCTCTCTAAAGTTGAAGAAATTTCTTTACAGTACATTTAAGTATTATCAAAATCACCTGTTGGAACGAAGAAATCTTCCTTCATTGCGATAAATATTGATTTGAACGATGTTCCTCTTATCATCTTTTAAAGGCCTTTTCTGATTGTATCGCTAGATTGAAGTCATTGCATATTCCAATTTCATTCAACTAGACGATCTCACTCCCTTAGGTTTAACCATTAGAGTAGCTGACCAATGCATGTCTAATGCAGATCTGATCATAAGAACACTGCAAGCCAGTAATTGACTGGAATGTAAATGGGAGCTTTTAAACCCTTTTGATATTTGTATAACAACAGCAAAGAAACCCTGTTGCTTATAATTTTTATTGTGTACTGGCAGCAAAGAAATCCTGCCACATATCATTGTGCAGTTAAGTTGCACAAACTGTAAGAATCTGTTGGGAACTAAGTCACAATGTTCTTGTTATAGCTGCAATAAGTTGTCCGTTAGAATGAGAGTAATCTCACACTAAACGCTATCAGTTTTAAGCACAATTGGAGTTAAGGCACAGTAACTTAAACTAACGCTAGAGGGCAGGCTGTTTAAGTACCTAACCCTTCTTGAACTCCTCCTCTTACGCTCCTGATTTCACCTTGTGTGGGCTCACCCACTCCATCTTGTGGGCATTCTCAGCTAGTTCGACTTCTCTCTCCCTAAGTCCATGTATTTCAGTTTGTTTTATTTCTAATTTCCCTCCTGCTCCTTTAGTCATTATAGTCATTCACATCATTCTAGGTACCTCCTGTTTAAGTTCCTTATTTTAGCATTACTTTTGTTTTTACTTTATTACTTTTATCAATTTATTTTTGTTTTGTTCCTTTTTTTATTATTTGATCCAGTTTCTCTCCCCCCTTCTCTCTCACTTTACCACTCACTTCTTTAAGTTTAGTTTAAACCGTGTTTGAATTTAAATTTAAAGTTAATAAATTCTGGATTCTAGCCATTTGGATTCTAGCCGTTTACCTATAGGTAGCACTCCCTCTAGTGCTTAGTTGGTGAAGCGACAGTTGCCTCTACGGCAGATCACAGTGAGCTTCCACCGGATCCCAGCTGGATAACCTCAATCCATCACTAAGCCTAGCCCATAGAATACTGACTCACTCAGATTTCTCCTTAATCTGTAAGGTAATTAGCCTGCTCCTGCTATCCCAGCAAGGCCAACACACTAAATGTTATGACCCAGCAGCGCAATCTACTCTGTAGGCTCTATCATAACTCCTAACAGCAGTGAAAGGCTTAAACCTGCTCTCTCCTCTATCTCTCTCTGTGTTTTGATTTGTTGGTTTGTTTGTTTTTCATTTTGTTCTGTTTTGTTTGCCTAGAGACCAAACCTTTGAGAATCATCAGGGAAGGCTGAGTTATAGATTGATGACCCAAGCTGACAAAGTTTTCAGATGATCACGCTGTCAACAATCTTTAGTTAGATCTTTTCCGGTGCCCCCCACAACAATTAGACACACCTTGCCATTTATGGCCGAGATAACGGGTGTCTGGTCTACACTCCGTTAACTGTTTGTACTCATCAGACAGACCGTACATAGAACATTTAATTATTATAATTGCAACCTGCTAACACTGTAAGGACTTGCATTGGCCTTTTGTGCTGTCCCTCCCTCTCTCTCTCGCTCCCTCTGTCTTTTCACCAGTGAGCCAGCATGAGAGATCCTGGGACAGGTCACAACCACCCCTCAACTGAAAGGGTGGAGCCACATGGGAAGCCAGGAGATGGCCCAAGGGGAACCGACACAAGCATCGAGCTCAGGCTGCCAGCAGCAGAACCCCTCTCAACATGCCCTGGACAAGCCCAAATATAAAACATCAGCAGAACAGAACCGGGAAGCTACATCTGAATCAGCAGAGATCATGAGACTTTTAAAGGAACTCCTCCAGAAAAAGCACCACAAGGGAGACAAAAGGGATGAGTCAGATCAGTTATGACTTAGCCTGAGATCTGACCCCAATGCCAACTCAGAGTCCACTCAAAATTAGCCTCCCAACCAGATCACTGCTAATCCACTGTTAACCACAGAACCAGATATCCCATCACCAAGTGATGACATCACTCAACCACCTCAGCTGACTGCTGAACCATCAGAACAGTCAACATTCTGCAACACACCAGCCAGGACGCCAAAGTACCTGAAAGTGCAGTTTTGGTGGTCTGCCTCACTAGACCAGCTCTGACTGCTTGCCAGTCACCACACAAGCCCCATTGCCAAGACTCCTAGGGAACCTGATTGAAAGGGTGGTGGCCAAAAAACTAAAATGAGATGAGACTGGAAGCCCTCGTGGACACTGGAGCTGACCTCACTTTAAAGTCAAGCCAACTTTTTGACAGACTTCAAAGTGAAGCCAAGAGACAGAATTGAACTCTTAAATATCAGAGGTGTGTGCAGAATGTGCAATCCTACAGCCAAAATGAGGTCTAACTTGAACAGGTAGCTCCAATTCACCTGACCATCGGCCCTATAAGCTTAGTGCACCCTGTGTACATTTCTCCATTGGACACATATCCTCTCTTATTGGCAAAGACCCGCTAGCCATTGTTAGATTTTAAACAACTGAAAATCTGTGCTCAAGTGCGAGAACCTCTGCCTCCTCAGTCACCAAGATCACCCCAGACAGACTGGCAGGTCAGGGAAAATCTTGCTGCCGGCCACGGGAACGTCTTGGCTCAAGAGTGAGGTTCAAGGTCGCTGATCTGTACTTTCAGCTAGCCAAAGACTCTGACTCATACGGCCCCCAAGTTAAGGGGGGCTTACAGCTGAATGATGTCACAAAAACTGATCCCAAACTAGCACTGTGGGGAAGACAATTCAGCCATCAGCTTTTCACTGTTCAATGCTCTCAAACAGTACACAACGAACATTCCATTTGCTAACAAGCATACACAATTCTCTTTGAATCCCTGCCCATCAAACATGTTGATTAACAAGGGCATCTGTGCCCTGAACTTGAGGTGGAATGACACCTAACTTCCAGACGCACCACACGATGTTAACATTGGAGCGGACATTCTGATTTGCCTCAGGGCTCATGTGTACATGATCAATAAAGTGATATGGGCTCCAATGACTTCACAGTCCCTCACTGTTCCTGTCAACCTCGAGAACCTCCTGTCAGGCCAAACTATCCCTGAGACCTGCATGCTAATCAATGAACAAGAGACTATAGTACCAGCTTACACCAAAGCCACACCCTAGCCTTCTTCCAACCTTCACCTGAATGTGGGGAACTGGGCCTAACTTTGGAAGCCACACCCCTCGTTGAAGTGACATATCGGGCAGTGTACATTCTGTTCAACAACTGTACGGCAATGGATGTTAGAGTGCCTAAGGCCTAACTTCTGGGTTGGCTAGTTAGTTATGACTTCCATGACTTTGAACTGATTCTACCAATAATTGGACCCATCTCAGATTCAATTATTCCAGAAGGAAGCTTAGGCCACACAGTGTCAACAGCACCCTTCAAGTTCATCAACATAACTGCAGTCATGCCAGTGGTCAAGGAGCAGGTGTGTAGAACAGAGCTAACAGTAGACCAACACTTTGCCAGGTATACAGTTTCTAACTGCTCCACTTGTGAGAATGACAGCGTGACTACACCTCTGACTGCCCACATCACAGAAGAAGTAAAAACAGAAGAGCCATACCCAGGTTTTGAGACACAAGTCCAGCTAATTCTGAAAGATGCTGATGCTATACAGGAGGACGCAGAACGCCACAAACTCCATCAAATCCTGTACAAATAAAAAGAATCATTTGCCAAGGACTCTTTTTTTTTTTACCTGTACCTGTGTTCCTTGGGAATCGAACCCACAACCTTTTGCGCTGCTAATATAATTCTCTACCAGTGAGCCACAGTGATGTGGCCTCAGGATTTTGGACTATACCAGTGCATCCAGATGACCAACACAAGCTGGGTTTCACCTTTTGCAATCGGCAGTACACCTTCACCAGGTGCCCAGTCGGCTATGCCAACTCACCAGCCAAATTTAACATCTTCCTCAACAAAGCATGCCCGGATGCCAAGGTAAGAGGGAACTTAATCTATGTCACCTGAAAGAAATTGATCCGCACAGACTCAAACTATGCCAGACTTGGCTTAACATGTCATCTTCCAGGCTGGAAGCAAAATGGGTTTAAGACAGCAAACAACAAACCAGTTAAACACCAACACCTGTTCCAGGCATGCGATGACATCACAAGTGAACATGTTATAATCATCTACTGGAAGAAAGTAAAAGGACACTCGAAGCAACCTTCAATGACCAAATGGATGGCCTAGCCAAAGCAGATGCACTACACGGCGAGTTATGGTCTTCACCAAAACCAACCCACCCACCCTTAACGTGGCAGCCATAACCCCCAGCAAACAAACTCAACCCACCACAAGGCCCACCTCACAGCAACTTACACTGGGTCCTCAAATCTCCACTAATGACATTGCTGACATGCAAGCCTCTGACTCCTCCATCAAAACTATTCTTCACCACCTCTCTGACCCCTCCAGCCACCCTATCACACCAGATAAACTATACAACGTAACACACATGCTGCGTGTGATAGACAAAATTCTGTTTTATGCCCAGATGACCTCACTGCACCGAGGCTTGTGGTGCCACAGTGCCAAAGGGGGGTGATGCTGATGTATGCCCATGACGCACCATGTGCGAGACACCACGGTACAAGAGCCACTTATTAGACACTAAAACAAATGGCATACTGGCCCGGCATGCAGCAAGATGTGGCAGAGTATGTGAAAGGATGCCTTGTTTGCTGCCAATTCCAACCGGGGAACCCAAACCACAGAGCCCCACTGCAGCGAAGAGGAGTCACATTTCCTTGGTCAGACCTCCAAATCAACTGAGTCAGACCCTTACCCAGGTCAACAAGGGGCAACAAGTATTTTCTCACAGTTGTGTGACAGTTCACTAAGTGGGTAGAGTGCCTCCCAGCACCCAACGACACTGCCCAAACTACAGCATACCTCCTGATGAATCACATCTTCTCCAGGTTTGGGCTACCACTGAGAGACAATTCAGACAGAGGCACCCACTTCACCGCTGATATCATGCAGCAGATTTGGAAACTCCTAGGAGTACAAGTGCAACTGCACATCAGTCACCATCCTGTGCCTCCAGCCAAACAGAGGACAGCCACAATCTGATATCACATAACCAGGTCCAGCATCAGGCATTGCACTGAAGACTTCTTGTGACCAACTGCAGAACTCACACTCAAAAGTTCAAAAGCAGAGCTAAGCGGACATAACAGGCATAACAAACAATTCCTGGGGGCCTTGCTTGGAGCTACTGCTGTTGTTGGAACCCTGTTCAACCTGGGAGTGACCAGCATCAACTCTGTGAGCCTATCTACCCTGAGGCAACATGTAAGGGAGATCCAGACTGAGATGCCCCAGCTGAGAGAACAACTCACACTACAGGGCAAAACCCTACAGACTATAGACAAATCATTAAAGGGCACAATTAACAGCCTAGCCATGGGTAGAATTCCCCCATATCTGGTGCCCCTGAGCCTAGTAAAAACTGTGTTGTCCTCTGCTATTACCCATCCACCTGACTCTCTCCAAGCCCACCTTGCCTACTCCTTCGGAGGATCCATCCTGCTACATGTCGACCCCTAGCAGAGCAAGATGAAGTTTCATCTGAATCTACCCATCACTGAATCTGACAACATTTACACACTCAAAGACATTGTCAATGTTGGATTTTGGCAAGGAAACACTCACATCAGGATACACACCCCAGATACGGTAGCCTACCATGACAGTAACCCACAGTTATACCTGGCCCCAAACCTGCGCATTAATACCCTGACCAAAGACATTCATTATCTCTGCCCCAGCAAGCCCTTCCTCCGAGACAACACTGAAGGAATTTGCGGGTTACAGCCCATGCAAAGAGAGACACTCTGCCCTGCTGAGGCCAAGCCTTGCGCACAAGTTACAGAAAAGCAGGCAGAGATTGTGGGAAATTAGTGGCTCGTCAACAAATCCATCCGTACCGCCACATTGACCTATGACCAGCATGACACTGCCACCTGTGTCAGCCTGCCCAACAAGTGTATGTGGATTCAAGTGCCCAAAGGTGCCATCCTCCACCTCAGGGACGTAGCGCTGTACCACCTTCCAATTGAAGAGTACCTATCCGAGGCGGAAATTCCAGCCTTCTTCAAGGATCACTGTCTCACCCTGGAACCTAAATTTGAACTGAGCATTGAGGAAGGGGGGTCCCAGATGATTGACATCACCCCAATCGACACAGCCCTCCAAGCACTGTCTCGGTTGCCCGTCCAGAACACTTTTCCCGTTGCCCAATCCTGGACCTCTGCCGACACGGCACTTTGCCTTGACACAGCAATCGGGTACACTCTAAATCTTGGCCTTGCCTTTGTCCTGTTTAACAGAGTCAACGGGATGCAAAGGTACATGAACAGGTGCATAGCTACCCTTCCTCAAAACTTCAAACGAAGCCACTGGAAAAGAGGGACCCAGGCTGAGACAATGCTGAACCTGACCAAGGTTAACACCCAAGCTGAAGTTCCAAAGGCTGAAGAAAATTAGAAACCACCTGCCATCCGGCCTTCCTGATTCACATGCCATCTGACAATCAGGATCCACCTGCCATTCGGCCTTCAGGATCCACCTGCCGTCTAGCCTTCATGATCCACCTGCCATCCGATCATCATGATCCACCTGCTGTCCGACCATCATGACAACTGTTGTCTGACGATGTTTGCAGATGAACTTCATCAGCCAAAAGGGGGGACTCTGTAGCGTCTGCTTAGGATCATTGACGGTCATGGGGGCTTTATGTCTTAGAAACTATTTTAGCCTTTTGACATTTGCATATAAATTATAGTCCTGGCCCTAGATTCTACCATTATAGGGGTGCTAAATTGCCAATGGTTTTCCCCCCAATATCAATTAGAGGCTAACCAGATCAACTCTCTGGTCTCCCCATCGACTTCAAACACATTCCAAAGTCCTAAAAGACAGTGATCCACAGTACCTGGCACCAGATGTCTGATGGCCAGTGAACTACCCCCATGCTCACAATACACATAAAACACACACAAAGACATTTTCCTTATTTCGTATATGCATGTGTTGTTTGTATGTTTCCCTATTATATTAGCCTAGTTACAACTCTTTATTTGTATTAGTTAGACTCTCAATGCTTATATTCAGGTATATGAGTGTATTTCTGCTTTACGTTCTTCTAGATGTTTCGTTCTTGGTATCAAAATGAGCTGCTCTTTATTCCTCAAACAAAGATGTAAATGTGATTGTGAAATGCTTCATACTATCAGGGGCTTGTCTAGAGCATTTTAAATGGGGGGGAGGGGGCAGTCTGGGTCACTACACTGTTAGACCTTACCGGGTTTTTTTACAGTAAAATTGCTGTAATGTACAGTAAATAAAGTTGCTGTAATGAATCTTTAACAGTGACTAACTGGCAACAGTGTTGCTAGTATTTTACTGTAACTGAACCATTACAGTGACTAACTGGCAACAGTGTTGCCAGTATTTTACTGTAACTGAACCATTACGGTGACTAACTGGCAACAGTGTTGCCAGTATTTTACTGTAACTGAACCATTACAGTGACTAACTGGCAACAGTGTTGCCAGTATTTTACTGTAAATAAAGAATTACAGTGAATAACTGGCAGGAGTGTTGGCAGTTATTTACTGTAATGACACGAAACCACTCAGTATAATACTGCATATAAATTTACTGTATATAATATTTGTGTAACACCAGAATGACTACAATATTCTTATTTTCTTTTTAAAAAAATAGAAAGCATATAAAATGTTCATACAAATATATTTTATTAATTTGGGAAAAACAAATACATAACATGAAATATATCACAAAATTAAACAAATCAGAACATATACTAAAATGAAAACAAAAAACAAAAAAACAACCACATTATCTATAGAATTGGCTAAATAACATCTTACAACCTCAGTAAGCATTCTTATTTCCTTAACAATATAATAACAAAAGTAAAATAAATAAACAACAACGCCAGTGTATTTTAGTAACTTAATTCATCAAGCATATTTTCAATACAAAAGCAAATAAAAGAAATCAATATTTACAATAAAATTATAACCAAATAGAAATAATGTTTTCTTCCTTTACAATATCATACACACACACATACACAAATAAATAAATAAAAATTAACAAAGCCAGTGCATTTTAGTGAATTCTGGCAATTTATCTGGCATATTTCCAACATAACTGGCAAAATAATTACATCACATCACCACAATATAAAATTATAACTAAAAAACAAAACAAAACAATAAAAAATATACACCACCCAAAATATAATACTCAGTCACCATTGACCCACATGTTGTTCCAAACCTGTAATAATTCAACAAAAATTAAATTACCAGTTTATGTCTTTATAATGAAAGTCTTAAGAAATACTGCTTTTGCTTACTTAATTAGATGTTTTCCATTCAAATTCGGTAAGGCTCTGCAAAAATGTATGGACATGTGGATTCACATTTTGAACCTTCTTTTAACTGTAGACCCAGTTTTGCGGCTAGTTCCAGATTTTGCAGCACACTTTGTCCCCTCAGGATTAATCCTCACAAAGAACCTAATCCTCAAATCAGACAACATCAATTTTAGAATTTTATCAGTTAGTAAAAAAAAAAATCAAACTGTATTATGAGAACCAAGTACAACAACAAATACATAATGGCAAAAAAGTTTCAACAACAGTAGTTGTTCCCGTGTGTATTTGGACTAGCCATTCCTTCAATAAAACCATGATTGGACATAATGATTTTTAACACTTACCTTTGAATTACCTCAAGTGTGGCACTGGCTGACTCCTGGTACTCAATATTAAAAACATAAAAGCAACCAAAAAGTGCAGAGAGTGCTGCAGCAAAATCCAGCTTCTCTCCAATGCAATGTGTCACTTTCCCCTCAATGCTGACCATCCACTTAGATGAAGTTAGAAGTTTATCTCCTGAAATACGAAAAGTCACCATAAAAACTGCAAAGAAACATATAGGTTGTTTATTATATATTTTATGCTTACCAAGCATGATGATCCTTGGTGTGGCTGGTAGGGTTTGCTCAGTCTCTATTGACATCTTGGTGGAGGTTTCCTTGAAAACAACATAAAAACAAAAAAGATTACTCAGCAAAAACTTACCAATGTTCCCTTTAAAAAGGTTTTTTTAATAGTTTTATAAAAATATAAAAAAAAAAAATAGCACAAAAGGGATAGTCTCACACAAAAAATAAAAAACTTTTTTTTTTTTATTTACTCTCCATAATGTTGTTAGAAACCTATTTGTGCCACATACGTATGTAAGTATACCGAAATATATATATAAACTGATTTACTGTCCCATTTTATATACAAGACTAAAATACATGTCTTAACTAAAAGCAACTTGCAGTGACATATTTTAAAATATGTCAGTGCAATTGTTTTGTCTCAAGATACACACCAGTAATGGTGTTTTCTACGGCATGTTTATCAAATATTCTTAGATGTCCTAGTAGAACTAGTATTATTTTAAGCCATATCTATGAAACCAGGACTCCATTTATTATTTGAATGGGTTACTTTATTAGTGCTTTAATGTCATAATTACTTACATCTACTAAAATGAAGAGAGAGTTTTCTTTTTCTTTGAAGTATTTCATTGTCAGCAGGATGGCTGATATGGCAGTCTTGTTATTAGTTGCTGGTGTGGCTTCAATTTCTTTTAGGAGAGCCTGGACCTCTGCATTCCCATTTTAATGTCTGTTTTTTGAAAGTAGTTCAACAATCCTATTGCTTTTTGCCAATCAGGCATTCACTGAGGCGACTGCTTATGTCAATCCCTGTGAGGATTTCAAAATGATTGCATAGGCCTCTTTTAGTGAATAAATATGGCCACTCAACTTCTATGTCACTAATGGCTGGAGGGGGACATGAATTAATCATTTGTCGCTGATAAATGTAAGTCTCTTGCATTAGGATGTCCACATCAGACAATTCAGTAGAATGTGGGCCTCCAGACTGAAACTTTTCTAATACAACCTTTCTCTTCATTTCAAGAGATTCTGTGGTCTCTCCATCAGGCATGGAGGTAGGCTGCCAATTAATGCATCCATAACTATCAACTTTACATCTAACTTTTTTGACTGTGCAGCTGTTCCAGTTCTTGTTCTGCTGTGTTTTTTTTGGGTTGACGTATCCTGTGTGCTACATTGTCTCTATTAACATGTTCTACTCTGGTTTTCAACTGTCTTTGAAGTGAACTATAGCCTTTTCCCAGTTGTTCCCCTTCCTCTGAAAAGTCTCCAAATGTTAAAGAATGTTTAGAAAAAATTTGTTTTTCTACTTCCCCCACAGTCAGCTAAGTTTGGGTTTGGGCAAAGTTCTCTCATGGCTGTCACAACATTTCTTACAAACTCTCTCCTCGGTCCAAGTGGAGCCTTCTCCTTATTGGATGCTGCATGTAGGAGGGCTGCAGGCATGCGTTCCCAAGGAATCTGGAACATACTGAGCCAATCAGAATTTGAAGGAGTGTAAGAAGTGGATGGCTGTTCAGATAGTGAGTCGTGTGGTGGTAATGGGGTGAATGTGATCTCAATTGGCATTTCATCCACTTTGCCTCTAGATGCTTTGAAAAAATACAGAGAAACAAAGTGAAAAGTTGTATACACTTAATAGACTATACGGCCTGGTTTCACAGACAGGGCTCAGCCAGATTTTAGAAACATGCCTTAGAAAAAACAATAAGACAAAAAATGGCATATTTTAAGATACTGTATGTCAGTGTAAGTTGATTTCATTTAAAACAGCTCAAACATGCCTGTTAGTCCGGGACTAGCTTAAGCCTTGTCTGTGAAACCATTTTTTTTTTATTTTAAAAAAATTCTGTAGGACTTTTATAATAACTTTTAACTATACATGGAACAGCTGTATGTAAATTATTTCTCTCTTATGAGTGTTCTACAAAAAACAGCTTACAAATTTAAAGGATCATAATGGTGAAAATAATGAGGGAAAACATGGTTTAGCAGCATTTTTTGTCTTACCTCTTTGTTTGAAGTCCATTAGTAGTTTTCAACACTGTATAGGGAATAAGAAGTCCTGAAGATCTGTTACCTCTACTAGCGCAAGATCCTGTGTCTTCTGAACACCCACCACAAAACAAAGATGATTGACCACATCTTGAAGTTTGTTGACATCTAATTCTGGGAGAACTCTTTTGATTTCTTGTTGTATCTGCTCTGTATCTGAAGATAAAAAGAACACACTGAGTGATGTAATGACACCACAGAAAGGCCTGCCACTTTATACACTGGAAGGGGATAGTAATCCAACAGACTTGTCAGCATTAACACACACATACTTCGGATCATATTTTTGCAGAGAGTGAACTCCAAGGTCAGACAAAAGCACAGATTCATACAATTCATACAATTCAGCAACAAAGTGGACATCGGTTGGACTAATGAGTATCAGTGATATTTTTCCAAAGATATACCCACAGCTGTTGTGGTCTACAACAACAACAAGGCCATTGGTATATTTGGTTCCTTTATAAACAACTCCTGATACCTCTGAAGTACTTTGAGTGACACAGTTAGCTGCCCTTATTGCAGTCTGTATTTTTGACATGCTTTAGTGACCCCCTCCAGCATGCACAGCCTATTGAGGGAATGCAGAGTGAATTTGAGTGTGATGTTGAAATGCAGGGGCTCATGCAAATTCTGATTCTTCTAATTCTGATTCAAGTTCTGATGATGCAGACTTGGGTGACAGGCCTTCTTTAGGTGTTAGACTTGCACAATGGGCCAATGAATTTCAGGTCAAACCACAATGCAGTGGATGGCCTTCTTAAAATTCTTGGTGAACATCACCCAGAGCTCCCAAGAACTGCTAGAACATTACTTGGAACATCTGAAAATGTGAACTTAGACATGAAGTCTGGGATGCAGTTCTTCTACTTTGGATGCAAAGAACAGCTGTGTAGGTATTTAAATATGTACCACAGTGATGTTGTCACCCAGTTAGACTGTCTGGACATTTCCTTGAATATTGATGGCTTGCCACTATTCAAAAGTAGCCGTCAGTCACTGTGGCCAGTTTTGTGCAAAATCAATTTGGCTCCTACCACTGTCTTTCCTCTAGCTCTCTGTTTTGGTGTCTCAAAGCCTACAGATCTTGATTTTTTGACAGATGTAGTACATGGCCTCAGGGACATTTTACTGAATGGATTAGAGACTGACAGGGGTCATTTACGAGTCCATCTTCGCTGTATCAGTTTGTGATGCTCCTGCGAAAGCACTTGTTAAATGCACAAAGCAATATTCAGGTTATTTCGGGTGTGACAAGTGCACACAGAAAGGCTACTGGGATGGCAAGCGGGTTATATACCCAGAGTCAACAAATGTTACACTGAAGAACAGATTCGTCTTTCCGTGAACAGCTTCAGGAGGAGCACCACCACTCATCTGGAGTGTCTCCTTTTTTCATGCTCCAAATAGACATGATACAGCAATTTCCTGCTGATTACATGCATCAGTGCTGTCTTGGAGTAATGCGAAAACTGCTTGTTTTGTGGTTGCGTGGAACGCTTAGAACCAGATTATCTTTTGGCCAAGTAAGGGAGATCAGTTCCAGGCTTCTTGGTTTGAGACCATTCATGCCAGACCTGTTTGCAAGGAAGCCACGTGGCCTAGAAGACATTGACCGGTGGAAAGCTACTGACCTGCGACAGTTTGCACTTTACACAGGCAAAATTGTGCTGAAAGGTGTTCTCTCTGATGAACTTCACGAACATTTCATGCTGTTCAGTGTGGCGTTGGCCATCCTAGTGTGTCCACGACTAGTGAAACAGTACAGCTCTTTTGCATCAGATCTGTTGGTTCACTTTGTAGAGGAAGGCAGAAAGTTGTACGGGGATGAGTTCCTTGTGTACAATGTGCACTCTATGGTTCACCTTGCTTCTGATGCACATGCGTACTGTGGGCTAGATGAGTGTAGCAGTTTTCCCTTTGAAAACTACCTGTACCAGCTGAAGAGGTTAGTACGCTCAGGTAGAAATCCTCTGTCACAAATTATAAAACGTCGGTGAAATTGACAAACACAGAGAGGAACTGAACAACAAGCCTGCAGCTATGGTGAAAGCACAAAAACCGAACAATGTCTTTGTTCTCAGTGACTTACAGTGTTGTGAGGTAGTTTCTGTAGCAGATGCTACAGGGGAGGTAGATAGAATGGTGCTTTGTCGCGTGTATGACAACCTTGAACCGCTTTTCATGCACCCTTGTGACTCCAGGTTAATTGGTGTTTACAAGGCTCAAGTGAGTCACACCAGAATGAAACAATTGTTTCAAAAGGCTACTGGTCAGAAAGGCATTTTTAATTGATGCAGAAAGATGATGTCAAGATTGTCCTTACAGTGCTCCATTCATTTTAAGCAGTTATCTAAATCTCTTTTTCACCACCCTTTACACATTAGATTGATACAGCTGAATTCAGATTTTACATTTAGTATCAGCAAATAACTGCTATTTTCACAATATTGTACAGGGAATCTTTTGCCTGAAATGTTACTTTACTCACTCCCATGTCATTCGGTGATTTTTGTCTTTCTTCATTCGAAAAGAAATTAAGGTTTTTTTAATGAAAACCTTCCAGGATTTATCTCCCATATGGACTTCAATGGTGGCCAACAATTTGAAGATTACAATTGCAGTTTCAATGCAGCTTCAAATGGCTCTACAGAATCCCAGCCTAGGAATAAGGGTGATATCCAGCAAAACAGTCGGCCAGTCGTATTTATATACTTTTTAACCACAGAAGCTCTGGTTGCTCTAGCTCTGTGATGAGATAAATCTTCACACATTACGTAATCCTGTTGGAAAGGTCATGTGCGGTTAGTTCTTTGTGTGTGTACTTCGGATAAAAACTCTCTTATTTTCTCCTCCAACTTTAAGATCATCCGACATTGTTTTACCTATTTTGTAAAGGTCATTTTTCTTTTTTTTTTTTTTTTTTTTTTTTTTTTTGTAAACACTGGGTCGGGTACTTCCGCCTACATCGCATTTGACCTTTCCGATATCTCCTAAGAAAGACATGCATCGCAGAGATAATTTTAGCTGAGCATTTGTGGTTAAAAAGTGTTTAAATATTCTCTTTTTTTTTTTTTATAGAAATTTACTGATTGTTTTGTTAGATAAGCTCCTTATCAACTGGGGTAATTTAGATCCCTTTGAAGCTGTATTAAAAGTGCAATTTTAACCTTCAAAGAGGTGGTCACCATTGAAATCCATTACATGGAGAAAAATCCTGGAATGTTAACCTCAAAAAACCTAATTTATTTTCGACTGAAGAAAGAAAGACATAAGCATCTTGGATGACATGAGGGTGAGTAAATTATCAAAAAACTTCCTTTACGAGCAATAGCAAGGTTGGTATTTTAGCAAATAATATTTTTGTTTAGGTTTGTTTAGGTTTGTAGAGAAAAAGAACCACCCGACTCAAAAGTGGAGTCTGGTATAGCTAGTAACAAGTGGACAGAATGTTATGACTTGCCTGTATATAACAGATTGCCAGCTAAAGTTAATGGTGAGAGTGGAATATAGATAGTACGCTATAAAAGGAACTGGGGACACTGAGCTAAATAGTTTTTGTATATACTTGTGTATATGTTTTTTTTTTTTGTTTTTTTTTTTTGTGCAGTATCTCACTTATCAAGGGTTTGGAGCCAAAGGGGTTTCAAGTGCAGGGGCCTCATTTATAAACGTTGCGTACGCACAAAAGAAGGCGTACGCCACTCTCTACGCAATAATTGATATTTATAAAAAGCAAACTTGACGGGAAAATGTGCGGTCCTTCACGCAAGCTCTGACCCAGGCGTACGCACAAAAACGGGTGAAATGAGAAATGGCGACACCGTCAGCAGATGGAAGAAACACGTGAAAGTGAAAGTGAAAAGACAATACTGCCTCTCATAAATAACATGAAGACTTCACAACAGCACGTCTTACAATTAACAGCCTACACGAACACCCGTTTGATCGATCAGCAGTGAAACAAAAAAAAAAAATCAAACGAAAATTACAACAGAAATTCAAATGAACACATATTTGCAAAAAGAAAGTGAAATATGTTCTGCAATATTGGCATGTTGTGCAATTCATCCTCATAAATAACATACTTAACAGAACGAAATAATGTACAAAACTGATATTCTCGTCAATGTGTCCGTCTGGCGGAGCAGATATAGTTGCAATTAGATAGACAGATAGATAGATAATTAAGGAGATATATAGATAGATAGATAGATAGATAGATGTATTAATTGTCCACTGGGGAAAGTTGTTTTCATAGTAAAACATTTCTTCATAAGCTACGGAATTATGGTATTCATGCATATGCCTTTAGTTTGTTTTATTTTCGATAAAACTATGTATGGCGTATGTCTAAACCATTCAGAAAGCAACAAGAAATTACATTTTGCGCTGAACAATTTCCCCGATTTCCACGTCGATTATTACCGACATCTGTAGCTTGTCAGATGCAATTAAATGGATGGAAATAAAATGCCCCATCACAATGCGTAATGACGCACAATGGCTGATCTTGCGCTCTTAGAAGATGTGGCAAATGGAAGAATTCGGAGTGAACGCATCTTTAGACAGCAAGAAGACTTGCTGGCAAACGAGGACGAGTGGCTTATGAGCCGGTTCCGACTTTCTCGAGCCGTCCTGTTGGGACCTCTGCGGGCTTTTTGGGCCCGGCGTTACAGAGGAGCACTCGGAGGAACCACGCCGTGCCAGTCCCACTTCAAGCCCTAAACAACACTAGGATTCCTGGCGACTGGCACTTTTCAGAGGGAATTGGCTGACAGGTCAGGAATATCTCAGCCGACCCTTAGCCGGGTAATGCCAGACGTGTTAAAAAGGCATAATAGCTTCGTCCCATGATTCCATAAAGTTTCCATACACGGCGGGTGAACAGGCAAACAAGAAAGCTCAATTTTTGCAGCTATGTATGGTTTCCCAAATGTCATCGTGCTATTGACTGCACTCATGTTGCCATAAGGGCACCGAACGTTAATGAAAATACTTTCATTAATAGAAAGCATTTTCATTCAATCAATGTCCAAATTATTTGTGATGCAGACATGTTGCTCACTAATGTAGTAGCTCGGTGGGCCTGGGTCAACCCCATGACTCATTTATTTTAAGACACAGCAGTGTTGGACGCAGACTCGAGGCTGGTGCTATACGTGATGGCTGGCTTCTAGGTACGTTTGATTATAGACATTCACATTTTAATGTACTTCAATGTCTTAACCCTTTTCACTATCCTTGCAGGGGACAGTGGATATCCCCTCAAACAGTGGCTGCTTACGCCTTTCCTCAACCCACATAGTGCAGAGGAAAGGCACTACAACATGTGCCACAGCCGAGCTCGCGCTTTAGTGGAGCGCACCATCGGCCTGTTTAAGGGCAGATGGCGCTGCCCTCGACTGCACTGGAGGGAGAGGTTATTGTACACGCCTGAAAAGGTGTGCCCAAATCGTGCTGGCATGTGCTGTGGCTACACAATGTGGCACAGCTTAAAAACGTGCCTCTACCCCCCTGGGCGCCGATTGCTGTGTTGGCCCCGACCCTGAACCCCATCCCCACGCATTTGAGCCAAATGCTGCTGCTGTGCGCCAGCGTTTGGAAGTGATGCGTCGCTTGTAAAGAACAACAAAAGGTGTGGAAAATATTATTTATTCAAGAATTCCCTCATCGTGCAGTTTATTTCAGTCAGGGCAGTCTTGATTTCGCCCAACTCCTTGGCCACCTCTCTGATTGAACTAATGACTTCCCTCTGCCATTTCAAGGACTGCATCGGTGAGGACACGTCCACTGCTGGAGGGTTGAGAGCCGCGTGCCGTGGAGACGCTGGGGTCCAGACGGCTGCCATCAGCTGCAGCATCGTAACCACTGGCCCCGCTGGAACACCCAGCAACTGAAATAAAAATTGTTCTATATTAATAAACTGTAATTGTGTAGCCTGCATACATGTGACTTGACTGCATTCATTTTACTTATTTCTCTTACCTGTGTCACCCGGTGCATCTGGCGCGTCAGTGTCCCCCCTCCGCCTCCGTCACCACTCCACTTAATAGGGATTCCCCAATAATTGCCGCCAGTCTCCTCATCAAGAGGGGTCAGCTCCGGTGTCCCCTTTCCCCCACCCCGTGGCAGACACACTCTGGCGATGGAGCGCTAGACGTTTTTTTTTTTTCGACTTTGATGTCCGACCATTTCTTTTTTATTTCGGCCACTGTCCGAGGTTGTGAGGCTACAGCATTTACGGCGTCTGCCACCGTTTGCCACTCAAGTGCCTTTTTGGCATTAGTAATGCCCACACTGTGCCCTCCAAAACAACATTTTTCTCCTCTTTTCCACCTCGCCAACGATAACTTCTACTTCACATTGAGTGAAGTTACGTTTTTTTGATTTCCTCTCTGTGTTTGCAATGATTTCGCAATCAATGAATATTAACTTGTGGGCGTTTCACGGACAATTTATGGGCAACTATGGGCGTGTCATGAAGCCGCAAAAGCTGCGCTACATTTAGAATTGATTGTGATTTATTTAAGGGAAAAATCCGTAGGATGTGCGTGCGCACGGTTTTATAAATCCGAAATATTTCTGTGCGTACGCACGTCCTATGTTTCATCCGTACGCCACTTCTGACGCAAATCCTACGCAAAGTTTTATAAATGAGGCCCCAGATCACTTATGCCCCTTTGGCTCCAAACCCTCAGTATCCTTTTCTTTCAGAGATACGCAGTGATTAAATTCCCCCAAGACAACACAGTTGACGTAGTTCCTTCCAACTGGCTTGAAAAAACAACAGAGGTATTTTTCAATTACTAATATATCTGAAAAACTTAAAGGTATAGTTCACCCAAAAATGAAAACCCTGGTCATCATTTACTTACCCTCAAGTTGTTCCAAACCTTTATAAATTTGTTTGACTGAACACAAAGGAAGCACGATTGTTTTGCATGATATTTAAAAAAAAAAAATTATGGAGATAAATGCTGCTGTTTGTGTTACCAACCTTTACTAAACCCATCTTTTTTTCAGTTAATGTCTATTATGGAGGGTTGACATGAATATCTGGTGTTAACAGGGAATATATTTGCTACTGGCCAAGAAAAATTTTTACTGCTAAAGCAAAAAAGGAGAGACAATCCAGATACTACCCTCTGGTCAAAACATGTTTCAGTGGTTCTGGTGTATGCAGGTATTTAGGATGTATTTAAGTTTTATATTTGTTACATACATGGTTATAGGATAAGTTCTCTTCCAAATAAAAATTCCCTGATAATTTTCTCACCCCCAGGCCGTCCGGGATGTTCATGTTTTTCTTTCTCGAGTTGCAAAAAAATTATTTATTTTGATGAAAACATTCAAGGTCAATTGTTCTCCATATAGTAGACTTCAATGGTGCTCAATGGACTGAAGATTAAAAATGCAGTTTCAGTGCAGCTTTAAAGGGCAATATATGATTCCAGCCGAGAAATATGGGTCTCATCTAGCAAAACGATGGTTAATTTTTATTTATATATATACTTTTTTTTACCTCAAATGATCTTGTCTGGGTCTGCGATGCACATGCATGCTCTGAGTACTCCAGCTCAAAAGAGTTAGGGTAGGTCAAAAAACTCCCACCTCTTCAAAATGAGGTGGGAGCTTTTCAATCTACCCTAACTATTTTGAGACAGAGTGCACAGAGTACGCATGGACATTGCAAAGCTAGACAAGACGAGCATTTGAAGAATTTGGTTCCAAAACATGATAAACAGCATTTAAAAAAAGAAAACAAATCAGTTCCTGCCAAAATTAATTTGACCAAGAATGACAGACATGCACTTCTTTGATAGCATGGCGTTGAGTAAATTATCAGGAAATGTTTTATTCTGGAAGTGAACTAATCCTTTAATACTGTTCTCTTATTACCGAAATTAGAGACAAAAACAATCTGCCATGTTCCTTACAGATAGCTATGAGGAAGCCAGACTGAAGGCCAACCAGGCTACAGTGACATCAAACCTGGAAAGCGAAGAGGAGCCAACACGGAGACCAGTAAGACCTCCAGCGTGATATAAGAGACAGCTGGATAGTGGTAAATACTTTTTCTGTAAATTTTATATACTTACGTGGCTGCAACAACTAGTCAATAAAATCGATAATAATTGATAATGAACATAATCAACAGTTAATGTCATTATCGATTAGTTGTGTCTGCCCACCGTTGCACAGGAAACTTCCGCCACTTTGCTTCATTATTATCTCCACTTTTATTGCAGATATTTAAACTGTCCTTGGTCCTTTTTTCTATTTAAACTCTCCATTTATGTGCTTTTAACTCTTTTTACACTTATTGTAAAAGCATGGATAATAGATATAGGTGCTTCTCCATAAATTAGAATGTCGAGGAGTTCATTTATTTCAGTAATTCAACTCAAATTGTGAAACTTGAGTATTAAATAAATTCAATGCACACAGGCTGAAGTAGTTTAAGTCTTTGGTTCTTTTGATTGTGATGATTTTGGCTCACATTTAACAAAAGTCCACCAATTCACTATCTCAATAAATTAAAATACTTCATAATACCAATAATCTGCATTGTTTGGGTCTCTTGTTTCTCATTTTCCTCTTGACAATACCCCATAGATTCTCTCTGGGGTTCAGGTCTGGTGAGTTTGCTGGCCAGTCAAGCACACCAACACCATGGTCATTTAACCCACTTTTGGTGCTTTTGGCAACTCTGTCCTGGACAACAAGAGGAATATGACAACAGTAGCCAAATTCCTTGGCACTTCTGTGTGTGGTGGCTCTTGATGCCTTGACCCCAGCCTCAATCCATATCTTGTGAAGTTCACTCAAATTCTTGAATCGATATTGCTTGACAGTCCTCATAAGGCTGCAGTCTTTTTTTCCCACAGTTTTTCTTTCCAATCAACTTTCTGTTAACATGCCTGGATACAGCACTCTGTGAACAGCCAGCTTCTTTGGTAATGAATGTTTGTGTTTTACCCTCCATGTGAAGGGTGTCAATGATCGTCTTCTGGACAACTGTCAGATCAGCAGTCTTCCCCATGATTGTGTAGCCTAGTGAACCAAACTGAGAGAACATTTTGAAGGCTCAGGAAACCTTTGCAGGTGTTTTGAGTTGATTAGCTGATCGGCATGTCACCATATTCTGTTTTGTTGAGATAGTGAATTGTTATGTTTTTGTTAAATGTGAGCCAAAATCATCACAATTAAAAGAACCAAAGACTTAAACTAGTTCAGTCTGAGTGCCCTGAATTTATTTAATTCACAAGTTTCACAATTTGAGTTGAATTACTGAAATGAACTTTTCCACGACATTCTAATTTATTGAGAAGCACCTGTATATTCACCATACAGTATGTTTATTGCGTTCAGTTGTCATGTCTGTTTGAAGGACAGCACTGGGCAGCATGTTGAATAGTGTATTTTGTCAATAAAAATAAATAATCCTTTTGAGCTCATTTGAAATAGTACAGATCGTTGTGAAACTCTCCAGTGCTCAATCAGAGTGTTCACGAGTGAAAACATTAGGAATGCACGATATGCTGTTATTTTTCAACTGATTTGGCCAATACCAATATAATTCCTTTGTTTGGAAATGACACCAAGTCTCTCCTGTGCAGAAATTATCAGCAAAATATTTTTAACTTGTTTGTTAAAATTAAATAAACAATAATTATTTTTTTCTATTCTTTTCATGTTAGCTATAGCTTCTGTCCTTTAACCTTTTGAGTGGTTCGGTCCCACATATGGGATTCTTATTTCTGTGCCCCTGGGAGTATGGTCCCACTTATGGGATTTAGAACGTTCGGTGAGGTCACATAACTGCCAAACAAACTGTGTTTTCGCGCGTTGGCTGGCGCTGAGCCAGAGAAAGATGTGCACTGCTCTTGTCATATTATCACAACTATGCAGTGTTATTAACCACATAATGCATATTTTTAGGTTTCAGACATTTAAATGCACATAAATACTAGTAAAACAATACTTTTAGAGTTTGTCAAAAATACAAGCATATGTCCTAGGGAAGCAAACAATAACAATACATTTCAAATGTTAATTTGCAGCATGTGTTTTATTGATATCAGATACACATAGTGTAAGTAAATATAAGTTCACTCTATTCATCACCTGTTCACCTGCCACTTAATAACTTGTATTTTGGGAGAAACTGATGTAATTCACATGCTGTAAATCCGACTGATTCTCTGATCAGCAGCGCAAACAAACATGGCGGCGCCCATCTCACGTTACAGATCACGATCAAGATCATTTAGAAAGGTTTTTAAATGACAAAACACACTCATTTACACATATTTATGAATCGGACTATCAGAATATTCATGACATGTTAGGCAGGTTCGTGGGAATATTTAAATAAAAAAAGGGAAAAACAAAATAAAAGAGATCCTTTTGTCACTCAGTGTTATTGTAGACCGTGTGTCACGTGACAAACCTGATGCGTCGCCATGGGAACGTTAAGGGGGAACGTTTCTAAAAATACGGTGGTCTTAAAAAAACTCACCTCTGGGGAGACCGCTGGAATATTTTTTACTCACCACTGAAAATGTTAAATCAAAACAAATGTTTTACTTGCATTATAGAGGGTTGGACAATTTACTGGTATGAGATGTTTTGACATTACCATTAATATACTGTTAACTATGGTGATGACGAAGACTCACCGCCACCAAAGACACGCATTGTCAGCACACCAAAATGTGAGTTTTTTACATATTTTATTTACATCATTACGTAACTGTGCTCAGTGTTCATAGAAATATTTGTGATCTTGGCTGTGAAAACCCAGCTTAAGTCTTTTTTTTTTCTTTTATGATTTACTGTTTTCTATATAAAAATCATAAGCTAAATAACATTCTGTGAATATGTAACATTGTTTAGCCTGGATTTCACAGAGAGGGGTCACATTTATTTAAAAGTTTTTAATTTTGTTTCAGTACCCCAAGAACAGAATATTTTGAAGACAAAGACCCAGTGTGAGTTTACTTTGCTCTTTCTTATCAAAACACATTCAGAGAAGAGAAACCTTTGATAATACAGCATTGTCATTACTGTTATTTTGTCACTTTATTTTTTCACGTCAGTAAATAACCCAAGCTGTGGCACAACACTCAACAAGGTGAGTGCCACACCACCATTTATTTTTAAATAAATAAAAAAAAAGAAAAAAAAAAAAAAAAAAAAAACATCCCTATTACAATTGCCAGGAAACACCTTTTGGGAATTCTTGTTTTCAGGTTTTCTAAGTGCCCAAGAACCAGCACCCACAGTGTCTAACTGGGAAACGCAACATGAAGGTGGGATATTCAAATGATTATATAATTTTACATGTAGTATGTGGACACTTAGTTTACTATTTGATTAAACATTGTATTAATGATACTGACAGTAAAACTAGAAAAACTTAGAAAATAGATTTTTACTTAATTTAACAAAATATAACGAAAAAATGTGCAACAAGTAGCCTAGTATGCAGAGTTTTGGTTCATTTTTGTGCTGCACAAAAGGAAACCAGACGATAGAAAGCTTAACAAAGGCTTATTTTACAAAAGCACAAAGATTAGATTTTATCAACAATGTCCATCAAAACAGGTGACCATTTAAATTCTGATTAATCTTTTAGACTAAAAGGAGAAGTTTCCGGACAATTTACTGGTATGAGATGTTTGACATTCAACCATTATATACTGTTAACTAGTGATGACAAGACCACCGCCACCAAAGACACGCATTGTCAGCACACCCAACATGTGAGTTTTTGACATATTTTATTTACAATCAATTACGTAACTGGTGCTCAGTGTTCCAAGAAATATTTGTGGATCTTGGCTGTGACAACCCAGTTTAAGTCTCTTTTTTTTCTTTGATGATTTCCTGTTTTCTATATAAAAAATCATAAGCTAAATAACATTCTGTGAATATGTAACATTGTTTTAGCCTGGATTTCACAGAGAGCGGTCACATTTATTTAAAAGTTTTTAATTTTTGTTTCAGTTACCCCAAGAACAGAATATTTTGAAGAACAAAGACAGTGTGAGGTTTACTTGCTCTTTCTTATCAAACACATTCAGAGAAAGAGAACCTTTGATAATACCAGCATTGTCATTACTGTTATTTTGTCACTTTATTTTCACGTCAGTAAATACTCCAAGCTGTGGCAAACCACTCACAAGGTGAGTGCCACACCACCATTTATTTTTAAATAAATAAAAAAAAAGAAAAAAAAAAACATCCCTATACAATTGCCAGGAAACACCTTTTTGGAATATTGTTTTTCAGGTTTTCTAAGTGCCCAAGAAAGCACAGCACCCACAGTGTCTAACTGGGAAAACGCAACATGAAGGTGGGATATTCAAATGATTATATAATTTTCACATGTAGTATGTGACACTTAGTTACTATTTGATTAACATTTGTATTAATGATCTGACAGGTAACTAGAAAAACTAGAATATAGATTTTTACTTAATTTAACAAAAATTAACGAAAAAATATGTGCAACAAGTAGCCTAGTATGCAGAGTTTTGGTTCATTTTTGTGCTGCACAAAAGGAAACCAGACGATAGAAAAGTTAACAAAGGCTTATTTTACAAAAGCACAAAGATTAGATTTATTGCAAATGTACACAAATAAAGGTGACCCATTTAAAATTCTGATTATCTTTAGGACTAAAAGGAGAAGTTTTTTCCACTGTTTAGGGAATAAATTCGAGTGATTGCGCGCTGGCGCCGCATGCACATTTAAGCTTTGTACTTTGACAATGCAACCTGTTCATTTCTCATAATAAAATACAGTCAGCCAAACATATTGAGAAAAAAGCACACTGCTCAGTTTTTTTAAATATGTAGTAAAATCTGTGCTGATCAGTGGTTATCACCCTATCACCATGATGTTATGCAAAACCCAGTTTGTTTTATGTCGATATTGGATGGGAGTAAAGTACATAATAAATAATAATATTGCTTTCAAATACATTGTGAATATGTAAACATTTGATTCTGTGTCATATGAGAGACCCAACATTGGTTTAAATTTCGTTTTAGCCTAAATTAATTTGTTTTGGCTTGACGTTTATATTGCTATAGCTTCTTATATTTTACTTTTTTGTTCTTTTCTAAATACTTAATTAAAGCTCCAGTATGTGACTTTTGTAATTGACCAAAAGAGGGCGCATTTCCAACAATAACAAAGGCGACGCTTGATGACGCTATGAAGCAGGTGACGATGGGAGATGATGTTTTTAATGCGTTTTCACCACAGCAATGTATCTAAATTGGATAAACGAATCATGATCACGGATGAGGTAATTTATTCGTTTTTGTATTACCTGTATATATGATCGTATTATTTTATGTCATCATAATTAATGAACTGCAAGGAGAATGTGAAATGTTATACTATATTATCCCGTTACAAACTTACAGCTAGTTGTTAAATGATTTGTTGGGTTAATGTTGTGCAGTGTTACGTGTTTAAGGTTAATGCCGTGTGTTTACCGTGGCTCAAACCCCAATCGTTCTAAAAGTCAATTTGAACGAACATTTGCAAGTAATGACTAAATAGTATTTTTAACAACACACCATCCGATTGTATTTAATTGTACTGCCATAATCTCGGTCACCACACGTGATAAAATCCCTTACCTTAGTACAAAGAGCAATATACCTTACGTTTTTAACTGGCACTTCAATACTCGCCAAAGAGTTATTCGTGATCCATAACAACGACAACCAAACCATACGCGCGCGCTATAACATAACCACCACGCATTTGACCATTGATATTCCGGTGTGGTGGAAACATCACATGGTCCTACACCGGAAAAAAAAGATAGAGCGGACATTGCGTCACTGAGAGGCGACCAATTTTTCCGGGCCGGCCAGTTATTTAAAATCGGAATTTCTCTGAAATAAAAAATCTTTGGAGACTTTTGAGATATTGTAAGTACACAACTGACAACAACATTATTATACACATAACTAAAATACCTACAACTAAGACAAAAAATACACTTTTTAATTACAAACAAACATTTAAACAAACTTAAAATCACTTGAAAGGATTTGTTGAGGATTGAGGGGAACTAAAATAGCCTAGCTATGTTTAACATTGTTATTATAATGTTTGTAAACATTTTGTGTTGACATTAGGTCTATTTTTGAATGAAATAATAAAATGCGATTTATAACCTACACAACTTTTTTTCTCTACATTTTTTTTTTTTAATACGTGTAGCATATTTTAACCTAGAGCAAACCTTTTTAAATATTTTGATAAATTACTGAAAATATATAGATTACCTTTTTAAACCTTTTAACTGATTGTATTAATCGGTCAAAATGATTAACACTCAGTTAACAGTTAACCAGTTAAAATTAACATCCCTATTTGTGGCCACTAAGATTTGTTAATGTTTTTGAAGGAAGTTTCTTCTGCTCACCAAGGTTGCATTTATTTGATAAAAAAAAAAAAAAAAAAACAGTAATATTGTGAAATAATATTAGAACTTTAAATTCAAAAACTTAAGAACTCTTGTTTTGATATATTTCAAAACTTTAATTTATTCTGTGTGATCAAAAAGCTGAATTTTAATTATTCTTTTTATTCCAGTCTTCAGCGTCACATGATCCTTCAGAAATTATTCTATTCACATAATGTAAAACAATGTAGTTGTATGTTAAATATTGTTATATAAACTGTTCCAATGTATAAAACGAAGTCATGCTGTACGTTTTATATAATGTGTAACAAATGTGTGGTTTATCATTCTGTATCTTTGTGGTCTATAACAGGAACTGTAGACCTGTTTTTTTTTTTTTGCATGTTAACATGTCAGCTACACATTTCAGACAACACCGAGTTGAAGAAACTAGAAAGAGCCATCTTCTCATTCGACTTGACAAAAGATGGACCAAAAGCTAGTCAACGATAGAAACACTTTTTAAGAAGTATTGCCCAGGCCACCCGACATTTCTGAGTTTTTTCTTAATCCTTGTAAGAGCACACAGGAACTGGAGGAGTTGTGCTTGAGGATGAAAGACAGTGAATGCAAGAAAAAAACTGTAAGTAAATTTAACAGCAGATATCCAAATTATTATTCTTATTGATTCCTAGTTTTGATTCCAATGAGATAAAAAATCTAATATAAAAAAAATTTAGTCAAACATTTATTCTGTCTTCTTACAAAGCATTCTGTTGCAGCTGAATAACAAACAACGAAAATCAACAGACTACAGAACACTTTGCAAGAGGAATGTTTGCCTATGCTTTTAACAACAAAATACCACAGCAAAAATACTTACTTGATATCAGACTAATTTAAATTTCAAATATTAAAGCGTCAAACGACAAGTAAAAAGTCAGTAATAAAATAGAAACAAACAAATTAATTAGCAATAGCATAAATAAATACAACTAAACCAAATTTCAGGTACAGAAGTTTAAAAAAATGCAGTTTTCTTTTTATAAATAAAATATAGATTTAATTAAAGTTGAAAATTTCCTTTTGTTCCTTTGATTAACATTAATGACAAGACAGTGGTGTTTATTAGGCTTTATTTAACACCGATTGCATGCAGATCTGTACTGTTACACGTGTGTTTTCTTTCTCATCTGTTTACCTTCACAAGACAAAAAATATCCGTGTTAATGATGATTTATTGACACAGTTTTCAGCATACTGATCAATACTATGAAAGAGATCAGTTCCAGCTCAGAACAAACTTTCTGCAGTGGAAATGCACGGAATGTTTTGAGAACGAACACACACAGCAACCACTGTTTTCTGTGCTCATGCTGCACTGCAGACATGTGTGCGGCACATATACAGGGCGCAAGTTCTTTCCATTCCACACCTAAATTATTTTAAAATCACATCAAAATGCACATGAAAATCGTGTAGATGCAGGAATCGTAAAGTAGAATTGAAATGCAAGCATCTTATCGTATACCTGGTTCTTGGAAATTTGGAACTGGTTTTTGATACCCAACCCTATACAGCCTACACTCTATTTGTGGCGGCAGTCGGTTTCCTTCTGAAATTCAGTGATATAAAAACAGCCCCGCACCAGTTTTGGTTTTGAAAAGGTGCCCGGTGCTCATGTTTATTCAATGAGGTTAAAGCCTTTTGGAAAACCCTGCTATATATGAGTGGTAATAACCATAAATAAACCAGTCAAACAAACATATAAACCAACCAATTACTGTCCCAAAGTAATAATTCCTTTTTTTATTATTAAAAAAGGTCCATACTTGAGCCTCCTTGGAGGCAGAACCCCTGGAGATGCCATCCGCAGGGTATTGCGGACAGTCTGAGTAAACAGCGTTTGGTCGCAATATAGCATGAAGGGAAGGAAGGGGAAAAAAACGTTTAAAGACCTTGCCATTTGCAGTGTGATCATTCGTAAGTATTACATTTTACATTACATTTTGTAACACTCACTGCATTTACACCTGGTATTAAAGGAATAGTTCACCCAAAAATTAAATTCTGTCATCATTTACTCAATTGAAGAATGCAGGTAATAAAACAGTTGGTGGTTCCCATAGTATGGAAATAAATATTATGGAAGTCAATAGGAACCACCAACTGTGTGATTACCAGCATTCTTTAAAATGTATTTTATGCTCAACATAAGAAAGCAACTCTTTCAGGTTTGGAACGACATGAGGGTGAGTAAATGATGACAGAAATTTCATTTTTGGGTGAACTGTCCCTTTACACACTGCAGAGCAGGGATGACGCTGTGAACACACAAAAACAATCATGAGCTCTGAAACTTGTCATCAATGCTCCACTGCGAACTTTAGTAAACAAAATAGCTTTTGCTACTGAGTCGCTACATTATATTACTCATCAACTAGAGGAGTTGTTCTCAACCTGGGGACTGCATGCGGCCCGTCACAAATTCAAATGCGGCCCACTATGCTGAACACAATAAAAAAAAAAAATAATTCACTTAATGCTGCGTTCACAACCAAAACGTGAATAGAGCGTCTGGCGTGGAATGATTTCAATGTTAAGGCAATGTAAAGACACGTTCACGCGCGTCTGGAGGTCTCGCAGCGCAAATGAGGCGTTTAGCGCGGCGCGGTAGATGCGAATTCACCTCATTCGTGCGTCTAGTTCGCACAAATTGAGCGTCTGGCGGTAGGAATGGTGCTTTTGTGTAATTTACGCATTTGACGCGAATTCGCGTCTGCTGCGCTAAACGCCACATTCGCGCCGCGAGACCTCCAGAATAAAAAGGACCTCGCTTGGAAGAGTGTGTTGTAAATACACATTTAACTTTTGAGTCACGTACACGTTTATCGACCCACTGCCTTTACGCCATTTTTTACAACTATTTTCCCCCCTAATATAGCCTACAGCTACTTTTCGCTAACAAGATAATGTGTTTATTCAGAGGACGTGTGTAGGAAAAAGTGGAAAAGCCCCGAATGCTCGATCAACATCAGCCATCTTTGCAAACCAGACAAACCGCCTAGCACTTGCCCCTCCCACAAGAAGCAGATTTCGCCTTGGACGCGCGTCAATTTCGCTTAAACTCTTGCTTTTTACGCGCGTCTATTTCACTCTAGACGAGCGAATGCATTCAAAATGTTCAAGCGGCAAACTAGACGTGGTAGACGTTAATTTGACGCTCTATTCGCGTTTGGTGTGAAACGCAGCATAACAATTAATATTTTTGCTGAATTACTGTGGGTGTGAAATGCATGTCAAAAAAAAAGTTGCCTTATCTTAATTGATTAGATATCATAATATTTAGGCTATAATATTATAAATCAGGTTGGTTTATATTGGTGACGTAATATGTAATTGATATGCGTACGGCCCGCAAGAATTGCACTTGGACCATAGTGCGGCCCGGTGAAAAAAAAGGTTGAGAACCACTGGGTTAGAGGGTTACATTGGTATTTTGAAGTGTTTAAACGCACGTTGTTAATAGAAAGAGGTGCAAAACAAACACAGATACAAATCTGTCTTTCTTGACAAATCAAATACTACATTTCATTCACAAATTTTACATTGTAGTCAGAATTATTCAGAAATTATCACTAATATTTGATATATCGCCCAGCCCTAGTCCATATACTGTAGACCTGCACGATTCTGGATAAATTGAGAATATTTTTTTTGTCTCAAATAGAGATCACGATTCTCATTTTTTTTTAAGAATTCTCTTCTGCTCACCAAGCTTGCATTTATTTTACAAAATACAGAAAAAAAAAACTAATATTGAGAAACATGTTTACTATTTAAAATAATTGTTTTCTATGTGAGTATCTGTTAAGATGTAATTTATTCCTGTGATCATAGCTGAATTTTCAGTGTCGTAACTTCAGTCTTCAGAGTCATATGATTCTTTAGAAATCATTCTTATATGTGGATTCATCTTCGGAACACAGTTTAAGATATTTTAGATTTAGTCCGAGAGCTTTCAGTCCCTCCATTGGAAACTGTGTGTACGGTCTACTGTCCATGTCCAGGAAGGTAATAAAAAACATCTTCAAAGTAGTCCATGTGACATCAGAGGGTCCGTTAGATTTGTTGAACCATCGAATATACATTTTTGGTCCAAAAAATAACAAAAATTATGACTTTTTTCAGCATTGTCTTCTCTTCAGCGTCTGTTGTGAGTGTGACTGCTGTGACTGTTGATGTAGGATGCTGCTGACGTGTTTTCTGGTGCCCCAATAAAAAGAGAACACGTCAGCAGCGTCGTACATCAACAGGGTGAGTCATTAATGACATCATTTTCATTTTTGGCTGAACTAACCCTATAACCAAACATGGGAACTGCTCTCTGTGTGTCAGCAGCAGTGCGAACACAGATTTGAATGACCTGGTAAGACTTTGTCAAAGTTTTAATAGACACCGGGAGAATCGTTGTCATTTAGAAATGAGTTTGTGTGGTTGTCTGATTAATGATCAATCATGCAGCTGTCCACATAGTGGTTTTTTTCAAATATTTTTAATGAAGTACTTAAACCAGATGTTGTAAACTTCTTTTTAGAAGCTTGTCAAAAAGATGCACCCGAATGTACCAATGAAGGTGTTCGAAGACTACATCGCAAAAACCCTGAAATACGCTCCTCACTGTGATTCAAGAGTGAGTAACATTCAAGAATAGGGTTATGCCAGTATTAAATTTTCCTGTTTCGATTAATTGCTCATGCTTTTGTCACGGTATGCGGTATTATCACGGTATTTAAATTAAATATTAAAGGGGGAGGGGGCATAATACAGTATAACAGGTTAAATAACTTTTTTCTTTATAACAAAAATGACTTAATTTAAGTACAATAAAGCAATACAGAAAAATATATAAAGTTAAGTTCATGTTAGCTCATTAAATAACACAGCTGCAACTTTAGATTTTAAGGTGTTATTAAATATTGGAATACCTAAGATTAATTAATGTTTTTCATTGGCAGTTTGTGAACTAATGAATTAACTAATGAAACCCTTTATTTAATGAATTAACAATAAATAAACAAAACCCTTTCAAAAAAAATATATAGCACATTTAAAAACCACATAAAAAAAAAAAAAAAAAATTTTAAAAAAAAAACAAATTCTAAATATTTAAGTATTTGATGATCTGAATGGTTTTTTACAATTATTTTAATATGTTTTAGAAAGTAGTGCAGCTGCTTTATGGGGGTTTCCAGGCAGCATTTTCTGCAGTTTATCGCCATATACTGTCAGAGAGTGAATGTGCTTTCATTCAGCGCGTCTCTCGCATGTTTCCTCATGTGCTTCTCATGCGTGCTTGTTAACATCAGAGCTCACATGTCTTTTTCAAACAGCATTTTGACCAGTTGTGGGAATAGTATTTTTAACATGCATTCAAAATACTGAATAATTTGTAATATACCAATTATTCACTGTATCAATTTGATCAATATCAATAACATGTGTCATCAGTACTACACACCTTTTACTCCATTGATTCTGGCTTTTGTTCAGACAGTGCTCGTTCCAAGACTGAACCCCGCAATGTTTCTAGGTCCCCAACATCGTGTTTGCTTACACACAGAAGGCGACCCGCAATTTTCCCCGTGTCCTGACATTTTATCCTATCCGTCAGATTTTCCTACCCGGGTTTTACTGCGCATGCGCGCATCAATATTGCGTCCTTTTTCTCATGCTAAACAACGTTATTTAATGTATCTGCATTACGGTAAGGGTAGGTTTAGGGTTGTGGTAGGTGTAGACTTTAATAAAAACACAATCTAATTGGTAGAAAAGAATATTTATTGTTGGTTTCCTGTAGCTGTATCCCTTCTAGCTACAACCGCGAATATAACACATAATTACTGTATTTGCAGTACTGTAAGGGTAGGTTTAGGGTTGTGCTAGGTGTAGACGTTAATAAACCATAACTTTACAGTAGCATTTTTCGTTGTTGAATTGTACTACCCACTGTTACAGCGTAAGACAAAAAAACATAACATCATATTAAAAACAGACAAAACACCGGGTCCAACGTGCAGTGTGAAAGGGGCTTTATAAATTACAAGATCTTAACTAGATTCTACTAAGTTTGCATGTTTTGTGAATGTTGACGGCAAACAAGGAAGTATTTTAATGTTAGCCTTTCTATTACTAATAATATAAAGGGAATCATTCTTTCGTTTAACCACTCTATATGATTATTAAAGAGACGTTTGTCAGTATTAGACAGAACTGTTAATGACAACAGTGAACAAGAGGGAGAATGTTAGCACCGTCAAAATAAAAAGTCACTAATGAGAATGTTGTTTCAGAATAAATTCTATTTACAAACCACAATAAATAAATAAAAAATATTCCTGGACTACCTTATTTCCCCTCACTGACCAAAAAGGTTTAATTTAAGGTGTAATACTTTACCATGTGTTATGAACCTTTCTGTTGTAAAACATTTGTAAGCTACCTTTTGAATCAGGATTGATTTACTATTTATAGTACAAATTTTCAGTACTTCTAATGAATAATTTAAGGGTTAACTTTTAGGTAATAGCAACACTATTATTTTAAAATGTTTAAGAAATAATAAATCACTATTAGTAACACTAGTTAATCTGTTCACTTTACAGACGGAGCATGAAGAGACTGGACCTGCTAGTTTGGCACCACCACACACTCATATTCTCACCGATTAGGCTTTTTAAATAAAAATGAGTTCCCAGTAGAATCTTAAATGTTTGAGAATGCTTGTTACTGTTTTTTTTTTTTTCAGTATTATTACTATACATTTATGACTAATTCTTTAATAATTGACTAATGACTAATAGCTTTTTAATCAGTTTTCTTTTTAAATGGTGGAGTTTATATAACTAATTCTTGTAATTCACATTATTGTTGTTATAGGAATGGTTGTACCATGTGTTAATAAAAAATAAACTTGAGAGAATGGTTCAGGCACATTATTCCAATGTTAAATTTACATTACCATTAATTAATGTGAGCACTTTAATGTTTTTGGAATGTTCAAAATAACCTTCTTAGAATGTTGCATTAATAAATTTAGGTTTTCAGGAATGGTTATGCTAACCTATAAATAACTTAAGCAAACTGGACATTTTAGCGTTCTTGGAATGTTCCAAATAAACGTTCATAGAACATTATATTTTGAATGAAATTTAGGTTTCAAGAACATTGTAAGAACGTTATGTTAACCATAAAAAAACATTCTAGCAACGTTCAGCAAACTGGACATTTTAACGTTCTTGGAATGTTCCAAAAAACGTTTATAGAATGTTATATTTTGTATGAAATATAGGTTTCAGGAACGTTGTAGGAACGTTATGATAATCATAAAATAACGTTCTAGCAACATTAAGCAAACTGGACATTTTAATGTTCTTGGAATGTTTCAAATAAACGTTCATAGAACGTTATATTTTTTATGAAATTTGGGTTTCAAGAACGTTGTAAGAACGTTATGCTAACCATAAAATAACGTTCTATCAACGTTGAGCAAACTGGACATTTTAACGTTCTTGGAATGTTCCAAAAAAACGTTCAGAGAACGTTCGATTTTTTATCAAATTTAGGTTTCAAGAACGTTGTAGGAACGTTATGCTAACCATAAAATAACGTTCTAGTAACGTCAAACAAACTGGACATTTCCACGTTTTTTGGAACATTCCAAATAACGTTCATACAACCAAAACAGAACGTTAGAAAAACATTCTCAGAACATAAATTTGTTAGCTGGGAATGGGTACATAGAGTCATTTACTGTAATTTATTATTTGAGCTGCATAAATTCTTAAAGATGCACCTCATATTACAGTAAAATACTGTTCCCAGATGATACAGCAAAACACTGGCTATTTTACAGTTATTTACCCTAGAAAATACAGCAAGGGTTAACAGTGTACCTCAAAGGAGGGTTGTCACGACAGGGGGGGTTTGGGGGGTTGGTAGAGTGTACACAATGTTAATAATATATTAATTGCGTAGTGTGGGATTCATTGGTAACAGAACTTTGTGAGATGAAGGAGTGACAGCTTTTTAGTGGTTTTTATGAGCGCTCTTTGCAAGCTTTCTAGGCAGTCAATTTAAAATATAGAACCTTTTTTTTGGCCACACACACATTGCAAAGTTTCGGGAATGACATCAGCACATTTATGCAGGATTTGCTCTCGAAGTAGCAGTGTTTGACATGGTGATGACCATAGCAATAGACTGGACAAAATATGTGAAAATGTGCATTAAGACTAGAGCACCCTCATTAAGCACCCTCAGTGATTATTTCTGGAACCTGGTTGATACGCTTTTATTGCATAACTATATACAAAAACAACAAAATACAAATGCACTAAATAAAATAATTTAATAAATGCACATTTACAATTTACACACTTAACTAAAATAAGTATGAATAAAATAAGTAACTAGAAAAGGCCAACTATATTCAGCTTGCTTCCATTTAGTGAGAAAAGCCTTGTAAGGTCTGTTTTGGGTTTTGTTTCATGTTCATGTTTTCATGTCTTTTATTTTGTTATTGTTTGATTTTGCTGTTTGTGTCATGCTTCCCTTGCCCTCATGTATCTCTGCTTTGTGTATGTGTCATGTTCTCATTGGTTATTGTCTGGCCATGTGATTATCAGTTCTGTTTTGTTCTCATTGGTTGCTTTAGTCATGTGTCTTGTTCCCATTGGTTTGTTCTTGTCATGTGACCCTCATTGTTTGTATAAGTAGTCATGTTCTGTCACGACATGGCCGCCATTCCAGAGTCCCGTCACGACATGGCCGCCATTCCAGAGTCCCGTCACGACATGGCCGCCATTCCAGAGTCCCGTCACGACATGGCCGCCATTCCAGAGTCCCGTCACGACATGGCCGCCCATTCCAGAGTCCCGTCACGACATGGCCGCCATTCCAGAGTCCCGTCACGACATGGCCGCCATTCCAGAGTCCCGTCACGACATGGCCGCCATTCCAGAGTCCCGTCACGACATGGCCGCCATTCCAGAGTCCCGTCACGACATGGCCGCCATTCCAGAGTCCCGTCACGACATGGCCGTCATTCCAGAGTCCCGTCACGACATGGCCGCCATTCCAGAGTCCCGTCACGACATACCTGTCGAGCCAGGGCCTTCACACAAGATGGCCGCCATGCCAGAGTCCCCGGCCAAGATGGCCAACATGCCAGAGTCCCTGGCCAAGATGGCCGCCATGCCAGAGTCCCCGGCCAAGATGTCTCACCTGAGTCTCGTCAAGTCTTGGCAGTCACTGAGACTGTTCCCGTGGCCTCAGTACTTCTAGTAATGGCAGTCACCATTTTGAGTGTGTGGGCCGCTCACTGTGCTCCAGAGACTTTTCCTGTCCACGAGTCTGTTCCTGAGGCTTCTCCTGACCATGAATCCACTCCAGTGCCTCCAAAGGTGTCAGCTTCCGCTGCAGAACCTCCAGAGGAGGCGGGGTCCACTACAGAACCTCCCAAGGTGGTGGCTCCCACATACGAGCTCTCTGCCTGTCCTGTCACGACCAAGGAGGCCATCCACAAACTATCTGCCTGTCCTGCCACAGCTGAGGAGGCCATCCACGAACTCTCTGCCTGCCCTGTCACGGCCATGGAGGCCATCCACAAACTCACTGCCTGTCCTTTCTTGGCCACGGAGGCTGCTCATGAACTCAGTGCCTGTCCTGTCTCGGCCACGGAGGCCGCTCATGAACTCACTGCCCGTCCTGTCTCAGCCACGGAGGCCGTTCATGAACTCACTGCCTGTCCTGTCTCAGCCACGGAGGCCGCTCATGAACTCACTGCCTGTCCTGTAATGGCCAAGTGGTCTGTCCATGTCTCTGCTTCACCATGGCTCCCCGCTGGGCCTGCACCGCCATGGCTCCCCGCTGGGCCTGCTCCACCATGGCTCCATACTGCTCTGGATCTGCCCCATTGTCTGTCACTGCTCCACAGTCCCAGGTCCCCCTCTGCTTCAGGGTCTGTCACTGCTCCACGGCCCAGGTCCCCCTCTGCTTCATGGTCTGTTCCTCCTCCACTCCACCACCCTCCTGAACTTTTTGGGTTCTGTTGTGTGGGCGTCAGGGGCCGCCCTTAGAGGGGGCGGTGGTATGTAAGGTCTGTTTTGGCTTTTGTTTCATGTTCATGTTTTCATGTCTTTTATTTTGTTATTGTTTGATTTTTGCTGTTTATGTCATGCTTCCCTTGCCATCGTGTATCTCTGCTTTGTGTATGTGTCAGGTTCTCATTGGTTATTGTCTGGTCATGTGATTATCAGTTCTGTTTTGTTCTCATTGGTTGCTTTAGTCATGTGTCTTGTTCCCATTGCTTTGTTCTTGTCACGTGACCCTCATTGTTTGTATAAGTAGTCATGTTTTTGCCATTGTGCTTGGTCGAGTATTAACGTAACGTTGTAACCTGCTGTCGGTGAGTCTAGTCGGTTCATGCTATATCAAGTCTGTTTCATGCCACGTCAAGTCTGTTCATGCCATGCCATGTCAAGTCTGTTCTAGTCAAGTCTGTGTATCTTGTTTGGATTTTGGATTGCACCATTGTAAATAAACTGTACTTGGGTTCATCTACACTCGCCTCAGTGGACTGATCGTTACAAGCCTACTCTTCACCTGAATTAGAAAAAAGGGGCCTGTCCACCACGTAGACAGGCCCCTGCATACTATTTGTAGCATATTTTCGGGAAAACTGCACCAATCTTCCAGAACAGCAATAAACATGCAAATGGACCATAAACAGAGACAAAGAAAGTTTCTCCTGCTCAAAATTCATGCCTCTGATTGGCCATCCCACCCAAAAGGTGGGTATAGCCAGGACCTATCAAAAGTCTCCAACTCAGACTAGTCGTTGCTCATAAAACCTTTCTTCTTGAGACAGACACTATCCAAGACTCCTCAAAACTCTCCCCGTGAATTTTATTTTCCGGCAGTTTTTATCTTAAAATAACTTTTTCCATCCGCAGTGGACTTTCCTATCTTCAGAAGAACCAGAGCAAAACCTCCAGCTCACTTCTGAAAGAACTCAAGAACCTCCGTTGTCGACCGCATCAGGACTTTTGTCCAACAACGAAGCCAATGCAAGTAACCATTTACAACTATTTAGATGTATGTTTAAGTTTGAGACCCTTTTAAAGTGATTTTGATTCTTTGATTCTCATCAGGTTGTGGTTAACTGATGTGAAATACTGCCTTTTTTTGTTCTTCTCTCTCTTTCCTTACTTTCCTTCATTCTGTATATATATATATATATATATATGTGTGTGTGTGTGTGTGTGTGTGTGTGTGTGTGTGTGTGTGTGTGTGTGTTTTGCTTAATTTAGCCATAGTTTCATTTATTAAACCGCTTATATTCACAATTGATTGTCTCTGTGTGTTGCTCACGATTTATAATCACTGAATGTTGAATCTTGCTACATGCTAAATTACTGCTAGTACTGCATAAAGTAGGAAAGCTATTCTTCCTTGGTCAGGAAAATAATCTTTCCTAGAATTGATAAATTATTATATTGTCTGCTCGGTGGATGGACGGATCAAATAATTTTAATACTGATTCTGCTACAGTTAATTCTAAGATCTAATCTAAATATTTATTAATTATGACTAGTTATAATTTTTTCTCTTTTGAGCTAATTTGCTACAACCATGTCAGAAGCAGTGGACAGATGCAAGATTTGGAATCCACTCCAACAATTATTACTTCAACAACAAATAACAACAAAGCATCCTCTGAATAACCAACAATTAAACAAAACAGACACACACACTCTGTTTGTCTTGTGTTTGTTTCTTGTGTCTATGTTGTCTTGAGTCAGCACATGGCCTAGTTGATTGTTTTCTCAGCCATGTGCTTCTCTAGCCCCTCCTCCTTGTTTCCTCTTTACCACACCGTCTTTTTTTTATGATCATATTTTTATTTATTTTTATACATACAAAAAACATCACAAAACAATAACAACAGACATCATCCACACACTCTGTGTTACTATACATGCTCCATGAATAACTTTGAAATATATAAGACGATGAGCCAAGTCCCTAAAGGCCAAACTAAGGTTAGACTACACCCCTCCCAAGTCGACAGATAAATCAAGGTCAGATAAGTAATTCTATATGCTAAACCACCCGAGTTCGCAATCCTTTTAAAATTCAAATGAAATAAATAAAGATATTAATGTCTGTTGTATAAAATAAAAGTAGCACAGAAAAAGGACGACAAAAAACTTTGAACAAGAACCAAAACAGACTCCACATTACCAAGAATATAGGTCTGCCTAAGAAGGGAAAAAAAGAAAGAAAAAAGAACAATATTTGGATACGTGACCGATCCACACCAACACAAAACCGGTCCCCAAAAAACCCAGTGTCAAGAACTATTAATCAAACCTTCTCTCCATTAGCTCTAAAAAAGATTTCAAAGATTATAAGTAACAAGACAATATTGAAGGATAGAAGATCACAGCAGCAACTTAAGTGTCCATGTCCAGCTTGTTATTCTCCTCTCATGGGCAGTTAAGATGCCTTCTTCTGTAACAGTGAGCTGTTAAAATTCTCTGCTTTCTGAGAAGAGTCAAACATTATCTGCTCACCATTGTGTCGTAGTTTAATTATTGCCGGATAGATGAGAAATGGCTACAGACCCAGTGCTGTCATCCTCCTAAGGACTGGGTTGAGATTCCTTCTCAGACGTGGCTGGACTGAAGTCAGGAAAAAACAGCAGCGTGACATTATCCTGCATATATTTCACCAGGTATGCCTGCCGTGCACCCTTCAGGATCGCTGATCTGTCTTGCCATCTCAGTACACGAAAGAAAGAGTACACTCTGAGTTACTTTTTTTTCTGTCATACACATGATGAGCTCACTCAATCTCAATATCGCGCCCTTTCAGTGCAGGAATCCACTTCCCACTTCCCAATCCCAAAGATTATCTCTGAGAAAGCCAGCTGCATCGGAGCCTTCCACCCCCTCTGGTAACCCCTCCAGTCGTACATTATTTCTCCTGCTCCTATCCTTCAAGTTTTTCACTTTATCAGTAAGTTGTGCTAGCTGCTTTCTCAGGTTCGTGACTGTTCTCCTATCGTCACGTTCAGCTGCTTGAACTGTTTCGCCGTGATGGCTAGCTTTTCAACTTCTGCTTTTAGTTCTTTTACAGAATTGTTGGTCGCTAGTATGTCCATATGTAGGTCACACAATACCGGGGTCAGTACAGAGTCTATCACATCTCTTACTGTCGAGGCCACAACCAAATCCAAAGTACTTTGCTGCTCTTTAAGTGCTAGCTTCATGCCTTTAGCAATGGTGCCACCAGGCTCTTCTTTATTGATGTTGGAATCTTTGAATTTTTTTCTTTATTGGTGATTGCTAAATCAATCTTTTCCAATTGTCCTTGACTGTTGAAGTACTCATGATGGAGTAAATAGAAAATCAGGATTGTAGAATATTTGACAAAGTGAGCAGAGCGAAGGACCGTGCGTGCACCTCTGTCGAAGGGTCACATGATCTTTACCACACCCTCTTGTTAGCCTTGTTGGTCTAATTGTGCTCACCTGTTCCTCCTGTGTTTTCCTTCCTATTTATAGTGCCCCTTGCCCTATTGTCTTTGCCGGTTCGTGGTCATTCTTACCCTCACTGTCACTGTCTTTGTCTCTGTCTGTGGATGTGGCTGAGTATGTGTTCCTGTCTCACTGCCTGTTTAATCTTGTGCTCTAGTTCTTGCCTTAGTCTTGTCTCTTGTATTCTATGTTCTATGTATTCTTGCTCCTTGTTTTTGGATTTGGTCTGGTTTTGTCTTTTTGCTTTTTAGTATTCATTTAGTTCTCTTACTTCTGATCTTTTGTTTGCATTTTAGGTTGATATTTAAGTTGTGTTGGTTAATATTATAATAATAATAATAATAATAATAATAATAATAATAATAATAATAATAATAATAATAATTTTTCCCTTTTATTACTCGTTTTTGTTTTGTTTATTCTCTTGCCTGCCTTGGAGTTATTTTTGTTCCTGTGGAGCTTAGTTTTGTCTTGTGGTGTTATATTTCCTGTTCCTGCCCACTGGTTCCCTTGCCTGGCAGCTGGGGTGCTTCAGAATTTATGGTCAACAAGTATCCGAGCTCAGCTCTCTGGTGCTTTGCTCTGGTCTCTCCACCGGCCTGGTCTTGCTGCTCCCTCTGCTGCTATAATATTCTGCCAGTTGATGTCTAAGGCTGTTCCAGTGGCCTTCACTAGCTGTCTCTGTTTACTGTTTTCCGGTTGGGGTTTCACATGTGCACCTCACTACCTTCTTGTATCAGTTTGTTTTGTCAATAAACCTCTGTTATTCACACTGCGATTGGGTCCTCCTTCCAGATCACTGACAGACTGGTTGCTTTAGAGGAGGTTGTACAGTGTGAGAAAGGCAGAGACATGGTTGAACACAGCTCATTCAAGTTTTTATGCAATGAAGGGAAACTGGTCTGTAGTTGACAGGGGTGTTAACTTTTTTAAGTTTACACATCATCATTCTGTTCAAAAGTTTTCACCCCTGGCTCTTAATGCATTGTGTTGGCTTCTTGAGCATCAGTAAATGTTTCAACCTTTTGTAATGGTTGTGTATGAGTCCCTCTGTTGTCCTCAGTGTGAAAATATGGATCTCAAAATCATACAGTCACTTTAGGAAAGGGTTCAAAGATGCAGGAAAACCAAAGAATGTGCAGGAGCTGGAGGATTTATCTTAAGAACAGAAGGCAGTTGAACTGCTCAGGACCAACAATGGACTCATGAACAACTATCACAAAATATAAAAACAGTCGTGGATCATCCAGGAAATGACACATAATATTAAGATTCAAGGGTATGTAAACTTTTGAATGGGGTCATATTTTGTCTTGTGGAGCATATGAAAACATCTGTTATGTGAAATGGCTTATTCAGGACAGTACTAAAAAAAATAACATGCCATTTTCACAATCTCTATTATTTTGTTTTAGTTATTAACATATTGCACATTCTGCAAGGGGTATGTAAACTTATGAGCACAACTACATATACTGTATATATATATATATATATATATATATATATATATATATATATATATATATATATATATATATATATATATATATATATATATATATATGGGGGGGGGGGGTCAGAGAGCACTCTCTCTGCTCACACACACAAACTTGTCAATACTTCCCCATGACTTTTATAAATAAAGTAGCGTAGATAATAGATCACTACATATACCTATACCTCAGCAACGAGGTGGTAAAATTGCTGTTGAAGTAACTAAACACAGCTTCATTGTTTGTGGAGAGACACGCAGGTAACACACACAAGTGTCATTTCTCTCTCTCGATCTCAGGGGTGGACATAACCAATAAGCGTGGTAAGGGCTGCTTAGGGCCCAAGGGAATCAGAGGGCCCCATCTGATATTGGCAAAACAAATTTGGCAAATGCTCCAGTGTGTATTTGTGTGATGGAGAGCCTCAAAAGTTCACTCACTGCTCAAAATGCAAAGTTTTTGCCAGGTGCTGAGTTCTGCAAGCTTGCGAATCCTCTCATAACAATGTGTAGATAAGAGATTCACTGTGCACTGTAGACAGCTTCATTGATTAACGGAATGCCGTGAGATCACGATGAATTGTAGTGAATGACAGCTTTTTGTGATTATAGAGGTAGCGCTTTGCACACTTTCTAGGCTGTATTATTTTGTCTGAATGTCTCAGAATGGATATATTAGCCTCAGAGAAGAGATATTCGTGTTTTGTGTCAAGATTATATTTGTCTTGATGTTTCAAAATGACTCACTTGTGTGCTTTTCCTAAGTGTGCTGGCACGAACTGCTGTGCACTCGTATAAATGCACGAGTGCATGTGATGATTAGAGATTTTCTCTTAATGATAGATTACATTTGTTTTTTGTTTCTCCGCAAATCCTACCACATGCCTTAAGAATACTTGGGATATGAAACGAGTTGCACATATACCTACGCTCTGTGGTAAGAACCTCACTAAACATGATTTACAATTAATTTAACATACAATCTTCATGTAAACACTTTTCTAAGATTTGTAAAATTGAATAAAAACAAAACAATCATGTTCACTATAATATTAATTGGTAACACTTTATGATAAGCATACACTAATAAATTACAAATCATTAACAAACTGTTAGTTTATAGTTAATTCATAGTTTATTAACTGTAGTTAATACATTAATAATATATTAATATACAGTTTGTACATTGTAAAAACCATTACATATGGATTCAGTATACTAGACAGCTAATGGATACATCAAAATAGACAAAAGACTCAATAGACTCAAATTAGATTGTAAACTTTTAAAGCCTGAAATTATAACTGAAGCTGAAACACATGTGCTTCATGCCTGAAAACAAACATCACTGGTTCGGCAAGCACACGTTTGTATAGTAACCAAAAGTTTTTTTTTTTTTTTTTTTAAATGTTTATGTTCTACAAATTTTCATTTTGGGGTGAACTGTCCCTTTAAGACCTTTATCTGTCTAAGTTTTAAGTCATTATTCACTAAAGTATATTTTTATGTTCCAGCTCCATTCTCTGCTATTGGATTTTGTACAAGGTAAATGTAATCAAACTTACAGTTACTTAGCCATCGCTGTTGTAATTTAGAAACTGATTATTTTAAGATACTTAGCATTGTGCTTGTGTTAGTTTAAGCATCAGCCACAGTTAGAACATAGGAACTGCTAGTGTTTGACTTCATACAGTGTTCAGATTAGCTTTTACAAAGCACTTCAGTCACATATAGTCAAGTCACATCTTCAGTGTTATTTTTTCTTCCTCTCACAGGACAAAGATTAAGACACACAGGGGAGACAATTTTGGAGAAGAAGATTCCCTAAAGCAGGTGTGTGCACTTTCCATTGTTTTTTTTAGGTTTAGTGGACTGATGGCTATTTATTTCACAGTTAAAAACTCTTTAATCTAATACATACTGTCTTAAACTCCCACACATTAAGAAGAGTAAGGCAGACGCTGCATACTTTTAAAACTGAAATGTGTTATCTAGTCAGCAAAAAATAAACCGGCAATTTTCATTTCTGCTTTACATGCTATGTGAAGTGCAGTTTGTTTCCTCAAACACCAGTTATTTCACACCACTGACTGAACAAGAAACCACAGAGTATTATTAAGTAGATCACTGTCATTGCTTCAAAGCAGTATTTCTCAATTCTGGTCCTGCACATTTTGTATGTCTCTCTTAATAATAACTTTCTAATAAGTTATTATTCGTATCAGATAAAATACACTAATATCCAAATTATGTTTATGTTTATATGAAACATCACAAAAGACATTTATCATTCAATTTAACATTATTTGTGACCCTGGACCACAAAACCAGTCATAAGTCACACGGGTATATTTGTAGCTACACATATATTGTATTTTGCCACACCTGCCGATGGGTGGTAATGTGATAGAATTGACAGACCCAAATATTTTTTTTTTTACCGGCCATGAAACTCTTTTTGCTGAAACAGGTAGTTATTGCTACTACAATGACTAAACATATTTTAAATGTTTTTAATTTGTCCTTTACTTACAAGAAAAAAAAAAAAAAAAAAAAAAACTTTGAGATTCTTGTCCTTTGCATGTTTTCGGCAGATAGAGCAGGCCATCGTGTTACACCTTCACACATACTCTGTTTGCTGTGCGTTTGTGGTGCATATATTTTTCCACATCCATGTTAACAGAATAGAGCAGGGCTATTCAGTTAGCTTCATTTGAGGGCTGGATTATTAAACAGAAAATTTGAAGGGGTCCAAGGGGGTGGAGGTCGTCCCGATCTCTTTCTGGGGGGGAACTATAAAATTAAAAATTAAATTGAAATCTAAAATCTACAAAAGGTTAACATTAGTGCTGTCTGTCAATTGATTAAAAAACTAATCAAACATTTTTCTGCCATTAATCATGATTAATCACATATTTATATTGTCATAATTTTACATTGATCCTATTACATTGATTAATTGACAAATGAATGTAGAAACATAAAGATAGTATATTTTAAATGTGTTTTTAGCCTGTTGTTATTGTAGTATGGATACTAATACTGCTACTGGTGTCTCTATTAAATGCATTTTCCTTAAATTTTACCTATTAATTATAGCCATTCAACAAAATAGTATAATTGAAAGCCATTATTTTTAGCATTTAATTTGCTCTGAAATATTTAGCGACTTTAAAACAATCTTCACATATGCTATAAATTGTATATGCATAAACTATACAGATTAATCTTTATTCAAGCTACAAAAGTTAACCAACAACTAGAGCAGTCAAGTGATTTATCTTTTTATTTTGTTCTTTGATTCCCAACCATGGCAGTTTTTACTTTAACAGCAGTGCTGTCTCTTTAAAACCTAATGCACATGACGTGGATCTGACACATATCCTATTTTCTCCAAAGTCTTTGTGGTCATTTAAGGCTTTATATCTCATTTAAAGGGTTAGTTCACCCAAAAGGTGACTGAAGCTACATTAAAGTTATTACGTTTTGAATATGAATATTTTTCTTACAAAAATGCATTAATTCACTACAGAAAGCCATGTTTAAACCACCACTGACTCTGCACCCCTTTACCTACATTCATTACTTCAGACTTATGTGCCTTCTAGAAGCTTGCGTTCTGCAAGTGAACATCGCTTGATTGTGCCATCCCAAAGAAGCACAAAGTCTCTTTTACGGACTTTTAAATTAAATGTTCCCTCCTGGTGGAATAACCTGCCCAACTCAATCCGAGCAGCTGAGTCCTTAGCCATCTTCAAGAATCGGCTTAAAACACATCTCTTCCATCTTTATTTGACCCTCTAACTTAGGTATTCACTATTCTAATTTTATTCTTAAAAAAAAAAAATCTAACTAGCTTTCTAATCTTTATGTATTCTATCTGTTTTCTTTTCATTTATTATACAATTAACAAAAGCAAAAAAAAGACCTCTAACACTATCTTGCTCTATTCTTTTTCTATTATATCTGTTTTCTTTTTATTTATTATATTATTTAAAAGCCCTTGCTACGTGTACTGTGTACTAACTGACACTTGTTATTGCACTTGCATATCATTGCTCTTTTGTTGTTTTTGATTGCTTCCATTGTCCTCATTTGTAAGTCGCTAAATGACTGTAATGATCAGTCCACTGAAGGCCAGTGTAGCTATGAACCCAAGTGCAGTTTATTAACAGTAAAATCCAAAATCCAAACAATAATCCAAACAAAAAACAAAGACTTGACTTGAACAGACTTGACGTGGCATGAACAGACTTGACGTGGCATGAACAGACTAGACTCACCGACAGCAGGTTGCAACATTACGTTATTAATACACGACAAGAGACAATGACAAAAACATGACTACTTATAACAAACAATACAGGTCAGATGACAAGAACAAACCAATGGGAAACAGACACATGACTAAGACAACCAATCGGAACATGACACAAGGAACAAGAGGAACCAATAGCAAGACAACAAGAGGGCAAGGAAAGCATGACACAAACAGCAAAATCAAACAATAACAAAATAATAGACATGAAAACATGAAAATGAAACAAAACCCAAAACAGACATTACAATGACTAAATGTAAAAAAAGAAAAAAAATTACGGACATTTCCTTCAACATTAAAATGGAAAATTCTGTAGAATTAAATTTTCTTCTGTACCATAAACAGGCAATCTGTTATGCAGAACTTTCTAAAAAATATATAGCATAGGCCTATCTTTAGTAGCAAATAAATCCAGCACAATATGTACAAATTGAACATGGTTTATTTTTTACCTCATGTAAACATTCTTAAAAGTGCATTCAGTTTGGACTTCCGAAAGTAGATGCATTTAGGAATCTTTAAGATTACTTACAGCAGAACAGCAACACATTTTATGGACGACCGTTTCGTGAACCTAGGAGAGGAGGTTATTCTGACTTTGCTACGACAATCTGGTGCTTCTTGAATCAGCTACTGTAAGTAATTTTTTTTATTAGTTTAAGTATTTGCTATTGACTGTTCAAATGCGGAGTTTTGCATGTCGTGTGTGTGTGTGTGTGTGTGAGAGAGAGGCATAGAGAGACAGGGTCACATCACAGTCAGCTGTCTTAACCGTCTGTGGCTTGTGTACTGCAAACATATACGCGCTTCATCACTGTGTCTGTCACGCGACTCTGTTCTCTTCGACATTATTTACTGTCTTTACATTTATTTTGAAAGATGAAGCTCGCGATTATGGAAAGGAGCGTTACATTTCTGACGAGTGCTTGCAGTGTTCGGCCAATCACAATGCACTGTGTCAGTTGGCCAATCAGAGCAGACTGTGCTTATCGGAAGGAGGGACTTTGTAGAAAACGACGTGTTTGAGAGAGGCGGGGCATAGAGGACCTACAATAATGTACAGTATTTGAAGAATGTGTTTTTTGAACATTTAAGCATGTCAACTTATTCTTTTACACAAAATACACAAAATGATGATCTTTAAAAAAGCATCATATGACCCCTTTAAACAGATGAAGACAAAAATATTATGATATCAATTAATTTAACAATGTGTAAAGCACCATTGAAAATGCTTGTATTGTGGAACACTTTTTAGTTATAAACCGTGACAGGCAGAAAAATAGAAAACATGAACAGGTACTTGTACATTATTGGTGTTGCACCAAATAGTGGTCACAAAGATAAACTTCACTCTGAATCAAAATATTTTCAGATACATGGGGAAAAAAATTAATACAAAGGCAGGGCTGTCATTAATAACAATTGCTATAGACGAGGGGTGGCCAAACTTGGTCCTGGAAGGCCGATGTCCTGCAGAGTTTAGCTCCAACCTGCCTCAACACACCTGGCTGGAGGTTTCCAGTATGCCTAGTAAGAACTTGATTAGCTGGTTCAGGTGTGTCTAATTGGGGATGAATCTAAACTCTGCAGGACACTGGCCCTCCAGGAACGAGTTTGGGCACCACTGCTACAAACTTATAGACAATAGTTAAGTGATAGACAATAGTCAAGTGAAATGTTGTGTTCCAAAAATGAACAAAAGTCTAACAGGATTGGAATGAGATTTTTCATATAATATTTTGGGTGAACTAACCCATTAAGTTAGATTACTAACCTCTAATTCATGCTAAATTATCTACATCTACAATTGACATGGTACTGCAAAAAAAAAAAAAAAACATTTCTTGTACAGCATTTGAAAATGTGGAACAAAGATTTTAAAATAAATAAATTTCAGTGTGAAATTTAGAGAACCATACAATCTAAATTTAGAGCAGGGCTCCACGTGTTTGTGTGCTTTTAGTATCTCTTGTCATGTGCCAGTTTGAGGAAACTACTTTTTTATTATTCAATAGACTTTTGTTCATTAGAAAAGTCCAAGTTCCATGTTGAGATTTGAAAAAAGCAAAAATTGTTCATGGATTGTCAAAGTTGTTCATACATGAGTCTTTGCAAGTGTAGCCATTTGGTTTCCTTCATCTGAAACTTTAACCCTTGTTCAGGATTCCACAGGAAGATTGGAAATGACAAGAAATGAAATGAATTAAACTGAAGTACAGAGTTACATGCAGAACAGGTTGAGATTGAATTATCAATTGCTATTCCAAATACTTTCCAGTTCAAACATTATTTATAAAATGCTAAACTAACATTTCCAGTGGTCTCCAATTGCATCCGTCACGTGATCTTGTCAACAATGTTTTATATACTTAAAGAGATAGTTCACCCAAAAATTAAATTATAAAATGAAAACATCCAAAAATATCCTAATTCGTGTTCCAAAGATGGTCTTACGAGTTTGGACCAACATGAGGGTGAGTAATTAATGACAGAATTTAAATTTTTGGATGAACTAACAGCAACAAAACAAAATGCTTTAGTTTCACACAGTTTCATTACTTATGTTCCTTACATTTGTATGAATTACAGCATAGGTGCCATCTCATCTGGATGTTTTATGTTTAAAATAAAATTAAGAGAATGTATAGCTCAGCCACAGTGGGGGAGGAAATGATAACTTCTTGAATGACAGCAATCTGTCAAGTCAAGTCAAGTCTGCTTTATTGTTAATTCTTCCACATGTACAGTAGATACATACAGAGAATTGAAATTGCATTACTCTCAGACCCTTGGTGCATACAGATAACACTAACAGTAGAACATTAAATACAGATAATAAAATATAAAGTAGAACTATACAAATATACAAATAGGTAATGTAAAAAGAAAGGTAAGTAAAGCAGCACAAGGCATATGGCAGATAGAGTGCAAACCAGTGAAGTAAACAGTGCAGATATAATGATTGTAGTGCAAAAGAGCTTATTCAGTCTGTTTAAAGTGTCAAAAATCTCAGAGAGCAGTTCTTTATTTAAACTGACAGAAGAGGAAGTTGAATGAGGTCAGTTAACTGCTAAATGAGACCAATGCTGTACAAAGTGTCTGGTGCAGGGACTGAGGTCAGGGCCGCGGGAAGTAATTTTGAACAGGGGGTGCTGTGAATTTTTTTTTTTTTTTTTTGACAAAAAAAACCTATGAGCCTATAGGCCTATTTAAACCATACAGGGGGGGGCAAGGTTACACATTGAGATTTACTACTTTATTGTCATATACACTTCAGTGCACAGCCAGCCAGGGTCTGAAACATACAGACATCAGTTCTCATATATGGAGCAATGCGCTATCTAATCTGAAGCAGAAGCAGAATCAGAAATAAAAGTGTAATAATCGAAAGAAACGTAATAGGATTACTTCTTTACATTTCAGATAGCCTATACATACATGCACGTTATTTAGATACAAACAATAATATTACAACAAAATATAATATTAATCGCAACTTCACAAGGGGAGCTAAAACAATGCAATCGATTTCTCAGCTGCTTGAGTCACTGCACGTTTATGTCACCACGCAACTCTGTTAACTCCAAAATCTTTTTACGCCACACCACAGGAAATAATCTCTGACTATTTACGCATTTGTTTATTGAACAGTTCTCCAAATCCATTACGCAAAGGAACACACGCACAGTATAAAGCTTTCTGTCTCCATCTCCAACCTTTTTACACAAACCACAAGGAAATAATCTCCGACTATAAAAAAGTTATTTAACAGTTCTCCACAACCATTACGCAAAGGAACACACGAACGAAATAATCTCTCTCCATCTCCATCCCCACCACCTTACAAAAATACTATAGTGTACTACTTTACAATTGCTTGGCTAGTCAAAGCTGATCCCACACTTGGTTGCCAAAAAAATATGTTACAAGCGCGGCAGCACCATGCTCTTACCTGAGCTACATGCAGGCGGGGTGCAATGGTTACAGGTGTCCAAATGTCGAGGTGCGCTCTGGGGTCGTGGAGATAAAGTTCTCATGATTTCTTCGCTGGTGGTTTTCCAAAAAAATCCAAAATCCGTTTCTGTACATATTTTCTCCTCGTTTCTGTCATTAAAAACTATTTAAATTTACTAGTCAGCTGCTGCCAAAGATGGATGTATTCTGCATCAAAGAGCTGAATCTCTTTACTCGGCGACCAACCCTGCCTGCCTGACGTTGACAAACGTAACTTCCGAACCTGTGTTGATTAGGCCTCAAAATATGAAATTAAAATCCAAAACTATACGTAATAGCCTATGTGTGTCAATCATTTTCTAAAATATTCATAAGGAATTTATAAATTGTGCAAAATATTTTAATAGACCTACATTTTTTTAAAAATCCCTCTCGACTCCGTCACTAGGGGGTGCTGCAGCACCCCCAGCACCCCCACTTCCCGCGGCCATGACTGAGGTTCAGAGTTCAGTGGTGCATGGGGGAAAAAGAGGGTAGGGGCTTCCTGTCAGCCTTCCTGTCAGCCTGATGAATGAAGCTGTCCTTCTGTCTAGTACGGGTTACAAAAATGTCCTATAACTCTGCAGTCTCCTCCCTGACCCTGATGGCAGCAGACTGAAGAAGCTGTGTGACGATTGGGTGGGATCACCTGCGATGCAGAGGGCTTTACGGTTGAGACGGGTTCCATAAATGTCCTGGAGGGAGGGGAGAGAGACACCAAAGATCTTCTCAGCTGCTCTCACTATGCACTGAAGAGTCTTCCGGCAGGACGCGTTGCAGGCGCCATACCACACAGTGATGCAGCTAGTCAGGATGATCTCGATGGTGCCTCTGTAGAAGGTGCACATGATGATGGGGGTCGGGGCTCTGGCTCTTCTCAGTTTGCGAAACAAATAGAAAACTCAGAGTGTTATTGGAATCACCAATAATCACCAATAACATTAAACAAATAAGAAATTATAAAAAACACATTGTAAATTCAGAAAACCACTCCAAACATTAAGATTAAAATCTTTCCTACACAAACAACTTCAGTAACAAAGTCAACTGAATAAACAACTTCATGACTAATTTTTTTGTCAGTATTGAAATCCCCAGTGGTAAATGAATATGGAAGCATATGGGTAGCAAAATTCATTTTGAAATGTTCAATTTGAAATATGAAAAATGGCAATGCAATATGTAAAATGGCAATGTAGTTCTGTATTTTAATTTAAATTTTACCATACGTGTGTAACATAAACCCCCAGTTTCACAAACAAGGCTTAAACCTAGTCCCAGACTAAAATGTAAATCTGAGCTGTTTCAACTAAAAGAAACTTCCACTGACTGATCTTAATTTATATCAGCGCCTTTGTTTTGTCTCAACATGCACATCAGTAATTTTTTTTCCTAAGGAACGTTTATAAAACTTACTTAAATGTCCTTTTTGAACTATGGCCTAATCCTGGCTTAGTCTAAGCCCAGTCTGTGAAACCAGGCCTTAGTGTGTAACATTTAGTAAAAAATTCAAATTCAGTTATATAATTTATATTTGTGAACTAATCATCTCCTCCATATTAATACCAGTTTCAGCATAATCATGACTAAACATCCAAAGGTAAGTTAAAAGAAAGAGTATAACTTTACAATATGTATCCTGTCTCATGTAATCGCTCAATCAGTGTTTCAGCTGCCCAAATACGTCAATATAAATACTTGTAAACAATGTCACGTAACATCACATTTATCTCAGAAACAAACATATTCGGTGAACATAAACTCATTAGTCAGATAGAAAAATAACGGTAAAGAGGGGTATTTTGCTTATATGCACCATATAACATATTCATTATAATTTTTACTGTTCTTATGTTTAATTTATGTTTGAATAAAGCCATAATTTTTTTATGACAGCCACCATTTAAATTTTAAAAGCGAATCGAAGTAGAAATATTATAATGTAATTGTGACAAATTAAACTAAAAACATCATAAAAAAATAATAACATAATTCTAAAACTTATATGCTATATCTTACAAATCAGTCAATTTTAACCTTCAATATTATAGTAATGTAGTACCAAATGACTGAATGACTTTTTTTTCCCTGAGAAAATTTGGCAAGTACTGTGCCTGATATATATCCAAAAAGAAAATCATTATTTAATTGAATTGAATCGAATTAGAAATCGAATTGAATCAAAAGCTTGTGAATGAGAATCAAATCGAATCGTGAAATTTGTGTCAAAACCCAGCCCTATTAGATATGTTTAACATGTCCAAGCAAAAACTGTAGCAAAATTATAATTTAAATGCTGTTTTTAGTAAATGCATTTAGATTTAGGGGTAGGATACTTGGGATTGCATTTTCATCATTATACTGTGTAATAATTGTAACAAAATGCAGTGAGAATTTCAGAATGCATTCTGAGCCAAAGTTGCAGCAAAAGGGTAGCAAACATGGATTTAAATGTCTTTAATTTTTCTTAAATGCATTGCCACTTACATATAAGATGTTTCAATAGCATTTTCATTTAATACCCCATGATGTGATCTGTGATGTGAGATCACCTAGTCATACCTTAATCTCTTTTAAATAAAAAATGTTGTAAATGGTGTCTTCTTTCTTGACATATGCTCTGCCAGCTGCTGTTAAATGCATACAGCACTCTAAACACAGTTGTATCGCACTTCAGATTTAACGTTATCACAGCTGCTTAACATCACCTCGGTAACGTTAATATACCGGTTGCTTTATGACATGCTCAGTAACAAATACATCAACAACAATTAAAATTTCTAAACTTTTATTATAAAACTAAAAGTGAGCACACTTTAACACGTACCTCCACTTCGAGTAAGATGTTACGGTATGCTGAAAATGTTGCATAGGACGGCTCCGACAATCATTTGTCAATCAAGCCAGACAGCAACTAAGTTAATGTTACAGTTTGTGTTACGTTACATTTAACAAAAAAATAATTTACCACGGAAGCGTAAGAACGGTTCCCCAAACCCGAAATCTGACTTTAAAATGAATTTTGACCGAGACTATCTCCGTGAACAATGGCACCTGCTCTAGTACTCTAGAACACGCCGATAATCGACTGAGCTTCTTGTTCACACAATGCAAAGCGTAATTAAAAAAATACGGGAAAACATATATTGTACTGTATTTTTATTTTGACATTTTTTTTACAGTGTAGAATGACTTGAGGCTAATATTAATTTTTGGGAGAACTACCCCTTTAAGACTATGTTTATGAGGTAACTCACCAAAACCGTGTATTTTGACAAAATTGTGTGTTTTTGTCCGCTGAAGCACTACTGGTGTGCTGTCTGAAGCAGCTCAGCATATGTGTACAGCCGAACAAGCAACCTTTCAAACTATAGCCTACTTCACTGCACTGTTTAGGTGGTTTAGGATTATTTTTTAATCATCAACTCCAAAAGCCAAAAGTTACAACAGAAGAAAAACTTATTCAGCTTCTCTCCACACACACACACACAGAGAAGAAGAGTCAAAGTCCCTTTGTCCCAGCTCTTCACCAGCTTTTTTCCTTCACTCCCAACAGCTGTATCTCCCCCACTGAGGAACATGGTAACTGTAGTTCGGGACCAGGTGGCCATCTTGGTTTATAGTCCCCATGCTGCAGCCATCTAGGCTGCATTCCAGTCCATTTTCTTAAACCATTCACTTACAAACTTCCCTCCGTCTCGTCATATGAAGTAGACTTGCTCCCTCGGTCAAAATGGAGGGGGTGAGGGTCTGTCTATATAAACTTCCCTTGTCCACTTCACAAAGTGGAATGGACTTCAAAATGGCGGCAGGGATTCCCCCGAGGGGAAGTGCTTAGAGAAGTTTGCGAGTGCGTGTCTAAAACTGGAGTAGAACGCAGCTCTAGATGGCACATACCTTCCCACTATGACACAGCCTCTCATGATGCCACACCAGGAATGTGTCGCTACATTCTTGTTTGCCCAAATGAATGAACGCAAAATACCATCAAAATTTGTAAAAAAGGAATTTGGGTAGGATAACCATTTTCACTAGATTAATGCAGCCAACAAGGGACAAAGGAAGCGAAGACCATCGAGACATGTCTAACTTAGATTTATCAACAAGCGTTTGAAAGTCTTGGCAAATAAGTTATTAAATGAATTGGTGAAATTTTCCTGTTCACCGGCCACTCCATTGTCAGGCACCCTGGCACTTTCAAGCCCTAGGATTACAGCAGTTATCTCCTTCACCTCTGCTCAAAAAAGGAGAATGCGGAGGAAGAGACTGTGGTCTCCAGCCCCTGAGTCCACTCCAGTGTCGGCTCCAGCCCCTGACCAGAGTTAAGACATGGCTCTAGCCCCAGTCCCAAGTTGAGAGAGGGCTGCTGTTTCCACGTCGAACCCAGGGAGGGCTCCAGTTCCTGAGTCAAGCCCAGAGAGAGACTCTGTTCCCAAGCTAAGCCCAGACAGGGCCCCTTTTCCCAAGTCCAGCCCAGAGAGGGCTCCTGTTCCCACGTCCAGCCCAGAGAGGGCTCCTGTTCCCACGTCAAGCCCAGAGAGGGCTCCTGTTCCCACGTCAAGCCCAGAGAGGGCTCCTGGTCCCACATAAAGCCCAGAGAGGGCCCCTGTTCCCAAGTCCAGCCCAGAGAGGGCTCCTGTTCCCACGTCAAGCCCAGAGAGGGCTCCCGAGCCCACCCCAAACACAGATACTGCTCCTGTTCCCACGTCAAGCCCAGAGAGGGCTCCTGTTCCCACACCCAGCCTAGAGAGAGACTCTATTCCCAAATCAAGCCTAGAGAGGGCTCCTGTTCCCAAGTCCAGCCCAGAGAGTGCTCCAATTCCAAAGTCCGGCCCTGTGAGGGTCGCTGTTCCTACGTCTGGCCCAGGGAGGGCCACAGATCCCGAGTCAAGCCTAGAGCTGGTTCCAACCTGGGAACCCAAGATTTTCCTCAAGGAAGTTTTTTCGGGGGGCTATATAGCTCCGGCCATAGGGGCCGGGCCAAGTGCTGAGGCCAAGGCCACTGGAGGCTACTCCACCATGGCCCCCTGAGCTCCCCTTTCCACCAAGGCTCCCTGGATTGCCTGTACTGCCAAGGCCCCCTGGACTGTCTGCTCCGCCATGGCCCCCTGGACTGCCTACTCTGCCATGGGTCCCGGAACCGGTACCACCCTTGAGGCCTTCCGTCCCATGTAAGCCTGTCCCTAGAGGCCTCCAGAGGACCCAAGTATTTATATTTTACTTACTTATAGAAGTAGAGTAACGCCACACCAGTAGAGGGAGCCCTCTCCTGAGTACTGACTACTGTACCGCTCCCTCTGCTTCTACATTCATTTCCTGTTTGAACAGTATTTAAACAAGAGTCTGTGTGTTTGCTCCTTGCGAAGTATTGCCAGTTCTCCTGCCTTACTGAGCGTTTACCCCTCTTGTCTTGACTATTGTGTGTATGACCATTGACTGCCTTGTTCTGTTTCTCGTTCTCGGATTATCCCTTGCTTTGACGACCGATTGGACTGCCTTACTGTTTATGAACTTTGCCTGTAGGGCTGGGCGATATATCGAACGATATGATCATGCGTATCTAGTCAGTAAAGCCGGTTCCCTGATTAGCGCTAAATCGCCATCACCTGCTTTCAAATGGAGCGGCATTTAATAGACAGAGCCGTAGTTCACTGACAAGGTATGCAATATCGCGTTCATTATTGAAGATGAATCGCCTGTCTATTTGCCTGTCTTCTTGTTTTTGCTTTCTGCCTACTGATTTGGATTTGGTCGCTGTGGATTTTAATAAACATCTGCACATGGATCCAAACATGGCCTCAGCCTCATTACAAGTAGTCAAGTCAAGTCATCTTTATTTATATATCGCTTTAAACAAAAAAGATTGCGTCAAAGCAACTGAACAACATTAATTAGGAAAACAGTGTGTCAATAATGCAAAAGTAGATATATACCTCAGACTTCTCTAATATGCGCTACTGAAGTTTCTTCTGTGTGATGACATTGAGCTGTCACTGTAATGACAATGTAATTTAAAAACAAATGGCAAAGCATTTCTTTTTAAAAATGCATTAATTTATTTTACAGTGTTTGGCCATTGAACATTATCTTAAACTACCTAAACCATTATTCTTATTATTTAAAAATGTAATGCTAGGATATATATCTATTTCAGTCATCAAACTCTAGATGGCACAGGCTGATAGGTCATTAACATGCATTCTGCTAGCAGTTATGTCATACTGCATGGCACAAGCTGACTGGCCTCTGCAGTCATTGAACTTGCTTGCTCAACTTTCAAATAGTCTGTTTCAATGTTTGCTCTTCCTCTGAAACGCTCCACCTCCCCCAGCACCACCTATCTTATACACAGCATGTCTGCGTATCTCTTGGAGGTATCAAGTATGGACTTAGCAGATCTAGACCACCAAAACCAAATATATTCACTTATCCATCCAATGTAATATGATTTTGGAGAAGCTAGCAATAGCAAGCTAGCATTAAAAGCATAAGATCACACCCTCCCTGGAAATCACTCTATAAAGGCACACTTCCTCCAACACACATGAATGCACACAGACAGACAGAGGCTAACCAATAACACGATTAGAGACAGCATTGGTGGAGGGTTGAAAGCAAAGCTGTCAGATTGCCTCATGTCTCATTCACCAGTACAAAGCGCAAAATATTATAAAATATTACCACCTAACTTAGTGATTGCTAAAGTGTTGTGAAGAAACTTTCAACCAGCCTAACAAAAAAAAAAAGTTTTTTTTTTTTTTTTTTTTTTTAACCAAATCACCTACCCTGCCTTTAACCCTTAAATGCATGAATGTTTCGGCAATGATTATTACATATTTGTCTTTAACAACCCGGACCTATATATCCAGCATGGATGGACCTCTAACTGCTGCAACAAAAATTACAGAAGAATAAAGTAAAGCATATTTCGTTTCCTTTTGAAACTTAAAAGAGTTCAATTTGAGCAGATGATTTTACCATCGCTGTCATCGTCAGAGCGCACTTCCACAGTACATTCAACATCTGCTTCACATTCACGATCTCAGCCAGTTTGTGGAAGAACTTTCTACAGTGCTTGGATATCATTGTCTTTTACTGCATATGATGATTCATACTGAAATCATACTTTCACAGGATAAGTTAAAACATTTCAAAATACACAGGCACTTCTTCCAGTCATGTATTTTGTCATTTATTTTGACATTGAGGATTTTCTAAAAAATTCTGTACATGTCATCACATTCTAATTTTGAAATCTTGTGTTGTGACATGTCTGTGATTGGCTACATTGCTCAACGATAGAAACACACTGAAAATAAAAACTTTTTATGCTCTCCAGAGTGCAAGCACAAACATATGCTAAATTGTTTGTCAAATCTGTTTTGCCAATATGCTATTATTACAGCTTCAACTGAGGGTGCTTTTGCTTTTTTTTTAAGCTAGCACTGCCGTAGAACTGGGCCTGAATGACAACATTAAAAAAAAAAAAACAGCTCAGCAACCATTTATTTTAAATAATTTACTTTCTGTAGACCCGTCTGTTGCATTACAATTCCAAGCAGTATCGATAATGTCAAAATGTGATGTGTAGTCAAATGTCCCGGTGTGTTTTCTCTTTAAACAAATGTTCTAACCGATACACTTATTTTGCTTTGTGGAGTTTTAATGTGTGATATATATACATATTAGTGCTGTCAAACAATTGATCGCATCCAAAATAAAAGTTTTTGTTTGCAGAAAATGTGTGTGTACTGTGTATATTTATTATGTATAAATAATTTATATTATTTATTATGTTAATAATAATCGCGATTTATAAACATTTACAAAAAATTTTCGTATCTTTATTGGCACTGGACTACTACAGCTACTACAGCTACTGTAAGCTACAACATTTGTGTAAAGGGTGGTGAAGGTTAGCTAAATAAAAAAAGGTTAGCTTGTAATTTGGGTGCAAAACATATTTTTATTGCCTCAACACTTATATTAGTATACTACTGTCAATCATTAAACAGAATATTCCTTGAATCATATGTTAACAGGAGGAGGGAAAAACTAATTTTCAAGGAAATACTTAATTTATCATTTATCAAAACATACAGCAATAGCAATATAGCAATATAAACAGATTGAATCATGTTCCAAAATAACAAAAAAATACACGTATCACCACTGTTGACCACTTACCCAACCCTTAAACCTACCCATACACCAAACCTGAGCCTTACCTGTATCACACCTCAATAGCAGCAAGTGTTGTGCATTAACAAAAGCTTTTAATCATTGTATAACATCTGTTAAAATCGTTTGTAGATTTTCAAGATGTGCATGATCAAATGAATTAGAAGTTTAATGACCTAATAATCTGTAAGCATTTTAATTTACATGAAATGTTAATTATTAGGTAATGTTTAATACATTTATTAGTGATTATTAACAAGCACTTTATTTCACGGTTCTAGATATGTGTATATATATTAATTAATGATCCGTTAAACATTGCATAATGTTTGTTAAAAATTTATTAATGTAAGTTATTATAAAGTGTTAGCATAAATTTAACTGCTTCTATGGCTTGAGACTGTTAGCTAATAGTAAACAGACAAGAAAATGCTCTGACAGGATGGATTTATGCAGATAAGCTTTGTGAATCTGTGGTAAGTTAGAACAGATAGAGTGAGTGTTAGACTCTAGTCATAATCAGTGATTTGTAAATTAATAAATTTTTATGTGAGGTTGTCTGTAAGTTACAGTATAACAGATGTTGCCAGCTAGCTTACTGTAATGTTAGCAGTGTCTTTTAAATTGAACACAAGTTATGGGATGATGATATCTAATTAACAGATAGTGTAACATAATGCACATATCTTTTTCTTTGTAAAACATGATTGAAAACACAAAAGAAATAGAAAAAGGAAGAGTCTCTACTCGTGACGTTTATGGTTCCTACAAATAGCTTCCCGTGTGACATTACAGTGAGGGTGTAGTGCAATGTCACAACATAAAACATGTTAAAAAAAGGGGCAGTTGCAACAAAGAGGAAAATTTTAGAGACATTAAGTAGTTAAACTACTTTTCTGAGGTAAGAAATTTAATTCTTGCAATTTTCTTTCTCACAATTTTTTATTTTTATTTTATATATATAGGCTAACTTGAAAACCAACCTGTTCATTGCAGAGTTTTTAAATAACAGAAAGTGAGAGCTGTGAGTTGTTTATAGGTGAGAGTTTGCAGTATTTTCTCAGCTTACAGTGAGTTCTGTGAGTTTTTCTGTGAATAAAGTCTCAGTTCCATTCATTTATCCCCATAAATGTTTTAGCATAATACAGATATTTAGTTTTTGCAACAAAGTGAAAATAATTTGGTACAAATTGTATTCATGTGTGTTTTTTATGAATAGAAGTTTATTTAGTAAATTAAAATAATTGCTGTCACTCAGATGAATCGCTTTTACTGATGTAACTGTAAAAGTGGTCAGCCTGATGAGTTAAGTCATACATTTTTACAGTGGATGAATAAAATAGGCAAACATGATCAATATACAGTATATGCGTGCGTGTAACAGTGAAAATGTGGCTTATCCTTATAGATCATTCTATTACACTAGGTAACAAATGAGGTATGGTTGTTAAATGTCCGTGACAGATATGTATTTTGTGTTGTATAGTGATAAAGTGTACTCTGAAGGTGTTTTGGACTCGTTCGTTGCTATTGTAAAGTCCTATGATGTCATCTACTCTACGAACCCTGATGGCAGGATACCAGATAACATATTTTATTTTCATCAGCTCTTTGTTGGTACATACTCACTCAGGTTGGTCAATCTTTGTCATCATTATGAATAAGGATGAGTATGATTATAATGTGTATAATGTGTATTATAGTATGTAAAAATATACTTAATTTTAAGTTCTTAATTCCATCTACAACATGTTTTAAAAAAGTGCTTTTCATAATGGTGTTCTCTAAACACAAAATAAGTAAATAAATAAAGTTGTGAAATTGAACCAAGACTCAGTTTTGCTGTACTTTTGCTGAACATCTGGACTCACTAGACTAGAGTGCACACTATTTGTTTAGATGAAAATAAACGTTTTGAGTTGCAAATAATAATAATAATAATAATTCATAATCATGCCGTATTAGGGTGACCACCTGGCTATTGCTCTGTTGCAGGTCAGCAGACCTGATTTTGCGGGCCAATGCGGGACACGAGGGAGAGAAATTACTATTATTATACTAGGTGAATAAATATTGATTTTTTTTTTATTAGATATCTTTTTGCAGTGATGTTAACATGTTTTAAATTGCTAAAAGGGTTTATAAAAATGTTAATGACGGCGCTGACCGGTGCTGTGAACGTCACGAATAATATTTAATAGTAATATCAGTAAAAAATTATTTTAACAGCACGTGTCTATTAAATCCAAATAATTAAGTGAAAATAATAATCCAATCGCTACAAAGCACATTTCCAAATAAGCACATAAATTCCATTAGGAAAGACTAGAAAGATTAAATGCGTTCTTACCGGAATCAGTGCATCTTGAATTTATATTTTTGTCTGATCTGGCAGCTTCGAGTGTAACCTGTAACTGGTTTTAACCATGTATATTTTTTCTCCCATTCCTTATTATACGAACAAAGACGCTTTTTCTTCTCGGGAGCTCCGGATAGATCCATTTCTCTGTTGCGTTTTTTTTTTATTTTTTTGTGTCTGTGTGGGGTTTTTTTTCTCAGTGTTTATTTTCCCGCTCTGGCTAGCCGCTAGAACCAATATAACTAGCGCTATGTTCAGTGTTTTCTTATTAACATTTTTTTTTATTGTAGAATTGTAATTTAAAGGACAATGAAATAAAAATGACGAAGACAAAATTAAAATGCGGGACACTGCTTATGACTTGCGGGACGCGGGACAAAGCTTCACATTTCGGGACTGTCCCGGTGGTCACCCTATGCCGTATACTATATACCCAGACAACGGCAACATTGCACTTTGAAATGTGGACTCTAGCTCTTTGGCCTGTGACAATATTATGAATTAGGCCCACTAAACGAATTACGAAAAATTATCCTGACCAGTCCTTAAAGTTACAAAAACTTCAGAGACGTTAACTGAAATAAAATAAAAAAATTAAAATTCACAAAAAACATATAAATCTAAACACCACAAAAAAACCCGCAGCGTATTTCTAGACCGTCAAACCACAAAATCCTTTCATAGCGTTTTACATTAGAAACACGACTTGTGCAGTGCATTGGGAGTTGAAGCGCGCAGAGACAACGGGCAGAGGAATGTTTACGGGTGGTTTTACTCCATCTGCATTCACTGAAACATAAGCTGTTCTGCACGTTCACATTCTTCCACAAACGACCGGAACTGTGCTGCTTACTGCGCTTATACCCGCAAACATTTGGACGTTTAATGACCGTTGAAAAGACGTCCCTCCGACACGTCCCGTCATGGTTGAAAAATAGTTCCAAAATGAAAGTTGAACGGACGTCTATGACGTCATCTGGCCGTGAATTCCACGTCTTTTCTGCACGTCCCTGGACGTCTAAATGCGTCGTCTTCTGAATGTTTAAATGTGTTGCTGCATAGTTTAAATGTATATATAAACCTGCATATAAAATAATCACACACCCATTGTGTAACATCGTGAAAGGCAATCAATTATGTCTTGAGGTTTAACACATCTTGACAAAGGTTCAAAATCAGTCCAGTCAGACCTGAACGTCCATAAAACTTTTTGATCACGTGTATATCACAAATAAGAACACATTATTTGTGGACATAAGCAAAAAAAGAAGCATGTTCTGATTTAGCACATTTTATTGTTTTTGAACAGTTTAGCATCTGTTAAAAAAACTAAAATACCAATTACAAAATACTGAATTATTATATAAAGGGATAGTTCACCCAAAAATTAAAATTCTGTCATTTACTCACCCTCATGTTTCAAACCTGTATTGTTTTCACGTTTGCTTTACTGGGTCAATGAAGAACAAGAATATTCAAGATGATAAAAATCTAGTTTAAAAATTAGTTTTTCAATGTAATCTTTGTATCCACTTTGGATTTCTGAAAGAAGTTTACAGGCCTACCATTTTCGTCAGATAAAGGATTTAATGACGGTCATCACTGAATACAAAGTGCTCTATTATTATTGTCAAAAATTCCTATTTTCGCAGTATTTTTATTTTTTATTATTAATGTTTTTAATATATAATAATATAAATGAATATTATTTAATAGCATTTATTTTTAAGTACTTTTAATCATATTTATTTAAAAATAATATTATTAATTGAGAATATTATTAATATTTGAACATGTGGCATAACCACCTTGCAGGAGCCATTGTTGTCATGTGACAAGAAAATCATAAAACAAAGAAGACCCTCATCATAAAATATGTTTGAAATCATTGCTATTTATAAAATCAAAGTGGTGTAAATGATTTTAAACTGTATAGAACTGACATGAATTCAAATATTACATTTCTGAGAATGCGTTCAAGTGTTTTCTACTAGAATGTTAAAAGACTGTTTCTTTTTATCATGTCTTTATTAATCTTGTCACTGACTTACACAGTTGTCTAATAAACAAAGACATTTGGAAGAATGTTTGTAACCAAGCAGATCTCACAACCCATTAACTACCATTGTAGGAAAAATGATTATGATAGTTAATGGGAGGCGAGATCTGCTTGGTTACAAACATTCTTCCAAATATCTTTGTGTTCAGCAGAACATAGAAAGGTATACAGGTTTGAAACATGAGGATGAGAAAATTATGACTATTTTCATTTTTAGGTGTACTATCCCTTAAACACATTACAGTTGTGTAAGGGAAACAGGTCAATTTAGCTCAAAGGTAATCATTTAAGATTTTAAAGGGAATTTGAACAGAATCACTGTTTCACGGCTGATCACTGAAACGGCCAGCGATTCACTGAACGAGCCGTATAACATCAAATCTGCGCTGGGATATTAATATCCAAAGTATAGTGAAAACACTATTAATTAGCACAGTCACAAGATCGGCAGTTTAAGACATTAACTTGTGAGCACGAAACACAAGATACTTCTCTTTTCAATATAAATAAGGCTTTATTAGATAAATCTAAGACATATAAACTAATCTAACACATAAGCACACGCACTCACACATTCACACAAGTTGCAGGAAGATATAACGTTAGGAAAGAATGAGTTTAAGAGAATGAAAATGTGAAATCCCAAGTTTACAGCAATACGTGAAATTGCATAGACATGAACAACCATTTAAATCACTTAAATTAACCCTCGCAACCTGAGTCCTCAATGAGGTAAAAGATTATCTGCTTTAACACCATACAGATGTGAGTCTTGGAAGGTTACTTGCGTTGCCTGTTTAACGGGGGGTTCCCTTTGTTGTTGCTGAAAAGGGGGTTTCCCGAAGTTGCTGATTGGCTGGAAGTTCAGTAGTCGTTGAAGTGACGTCTTGGGAGAGCCCGTGGTTGGGCGTTGCTTATGAAGATGCAGATTTGTGGGCTGGTTGTAGTTTCAGACGGGCACGCGAGGTCAGACTCGGAGACACGGCATTACAAACTTAACTCAGAACACGAACTCTCAAACGGAGAAGAAAAGAAGTAAAGTTTGACGAGACTAGGTGGTGTTTCTTCTCATCGTGGCTAAGTAGCCGAAGCACGCTGGAACGGCGCTCGAAGAACGCTAAAAGTGATGACAAAGCATGACTAAAAACTAAAGCTAAAAGCTAAAGCTAGGAGCAGGCTAAAAGCCGGCATGACTGATAGCAAAAGCTAAACGAAAGCTAAACGCTAAAAGCATGACTAAAAGCTTAAACTACAAGCAAAGCTAAAAAGCAAAATTTGATGGTGTCCTGAGTATTTAAACTGGCCTTTTGGCAACACCTCAAATGTTGTCTTGACAAATTAGATATTGTCTTTTCTCGTGGTGTTGCGATGTTTGTCCCACCCATTCATAAATCATATGTATCTTATCAGCACGAGGTCCGAATTTTCTCCGCTCTTGCAGGGTATAATTGGACATGATTCCTATAACAAGAATATGATACATTTGACAATAACTGATGGTCAGAAACCTTTCAAGCAAGAATATTCGAACACACACACACTAAACATGAATATGATCCCTTAAGCTATTCAAGAGTTATTTAAAAAGACATACACAATAAGTGATTAGAAACATTAAAATCAAATGTGGTCGTTTACATAAATGATATGGAGTTAAGCAATGGACTGATATCCATTTAGAAGTCTTTTTTTTGAGTCATTTTGGTGCATATATGCATTGGAAGGCATTCTCTGTGCCATTCTGGGGAGTAAGGATATGTCCTGTGGAGACCAGCGGGGTTAACAGGTCTCCTTAGGAATTTCAGTCTGGTTTTGCTAGGTGGGGGGGGAAGTCAATCCAACGATCTTGTTTAATCTCATGGCTACATGTGAGGGTCCAGACTGTCCATCTCTTCGATTACTTGCCACCAAATTAGACAATTCTTCTTCGAATTGAAGAATGTCAATAATTGTTTTAATGGTGTTAATGTTGAAAGCTGTTCTGTGAAAGACGTTGTGTTACCAGACTGTGGTGCTGGGAGTTGATTTACAACATCCTGCCTCTCTTACTGTGGAATTCGGCTCATGTTTTCAACCAGGCTTTCCCGATTCGAGAATCTTTAATTTGTCTGGTTCACGCTACAGTTGTTTGGCTCATTTTTTGTATCCACCACCCCCTGCTTTTCCTGGAGAGTGCTTCAGGTGTTCTGCCATTGCTGCATCCATTTCAGAGTCTGTAGCATTTGGGCTCCAGCTCTTCACAGCATCTGAGGGAAGAAAATATATTTATTTTTTAAATAAATAAAAGGAAAAATTTGAGGTAAATGAAACCAATATTATCAAAAAAACATCATGTACTACATAAAAAAAAAAAAAAAAACCATGGAACAAGATGAATGAATCATGAATGAAACATTAGAAAAAGGTAATCAACATGCATTACATTTTATTTTATTGTATAAAAGATGTTCTGCTTTAAATGGGTGTTAGATCAGTTGGGGGGAAACAGCATTTATCCCCTCCCTTTTCAATACCACTGTGGTGCCCTTGAGAAAGACCCCCACACTAGCCCTTGTGTGTAACAGTGAAGAAAACGAACAGACATTTCTGATAAAGACAGGTGGGCTTGATGTCCCCGAATAGATAACAGTGTACCAATAAAAATTACCGATCATTATACAAGGAACAAGGCTACATTAAAAAGTTGCAGTCATAAATTTGACTGTATTCATTAAACATACTTTTTATACTGATGGTATAACATGTATAAGTTCAAAGTAACTTTAAGCCTACTAGCTAATTTTAGCCATACTCAGTAAATCTCAGTTGACAATGTGGGCATCATTTCTCTCGGTTCCTTCGTGTCAAACAAATAAAACTCAAGCATGTTAATCCAATAATACAAAATGTACTTACCCAACAGTAGATTTTATATAACAAAAAAACACACAACTCTCCCCCCTCTCCTCGTTAAATTTTTAAAGATAACAAATAAACACTAAACAAAATTACAATACAATCAACCCTATCTATTTTATATTATAAATATCATGAAATATATTACTCTCTTTTGTTACTATCTTGCCACCACAGTTTTGGCAATAACATCCAACTCAGACCTACGGAGCCCCGCACATGACATGCAAGAAAAAATAAATAAATTGTGCGCACGATTTACTAATTCGTTCCCTCTAAAACGTGCATACGACTACTATTGTGTTCCCTCGATTTGCTAAATCGTGCGTACGATTTAGCAAATCGAGGGAACGAATTAGTAAACCGTGCGCACAATTTATAAATCGAGTCGAAATTAGTAATTCGAGGGAACGCACAGTAATCGTGTGCACGTTTTAGTACATTGAGGGAATGAATTAATAAATCGTGCACACGATTTAGCCTACTATTTTTTCCTGCATGTCATGTGCGGGGCTCCGTACAGACCTAAATGGTGACCGGATATATATCTGTTTTATATGTATGCATACATTCCATAAAAATAATAACAACGAATACATAAAACAGGTTGAAATAATGACTAAAATGCAGTGGCTTTGCAATCACTTAACCACACTGCACACTTTGTGATTATAATTTATTTAAACAAGATAAAGTAAATATATTTACGTTGTGTACAAATCATGTATTTCATAAAGATAATTCCTGTTTTTTTGCTAGTCTTGCTTGATTAGACATGCAAAAGACATCAGTGGACGTCTATTCACAACCTCTTAAAAACCTCTTAAAAACTACTTGGTGCACTTTAATTATTGCAGTATTAACCAAGGTGTAAGCACAGCTTTTGCATATTTCACAATAAAATCACTTTATGATGGACTATAAATGCACGTGTAAAAGATTAAAACATACCACCTTAACAACCTCACAACCGATACACAACAGATACCCTGTTATTGAACTACACCTAGCTAAAAGTCAAAGTAACAATGATACATTTCACAACCCATAGAACTATAGACATGTACAAACATATCTGAATGCATTTTTAGGAAATGTTCTGTGTTACATATTTTTTACCGATTTATGCCATCCTACCGCGACTATTTTTGGCCAGGGACACGATCGTTGCATTCAGACCAATGTTTGCTGGGTTTCAAGACTACTCGGCAATTCACAGTCTTTAAATCCATATAACTTGTGCTTTCATCAAAGGAAAATGTCTGTTTACTTGTAGTAGTACTTAGTAATAGCCTACAGTATAAAAAGAACACAAAGCAACCGCAGTTGTGCCCAGCACGTGTCTGCTTTGGTGGCGCATCTAATAAAGCGGGTGCGTGTGTGGCAGCGACACGGGTATGAATCCAGTCAGTAGTGTTTCCTACATTCGTTGTTCAAATGTCTGTCCCCAGTGTGTCACTGATGTTCTCCGGGTGAGTCAGTTAGCTTGTATGCTGGGAATGTTAGTAAAAGACGGACTGTAAAGCTGTGCCAAAATTTATAAACATTCATTATTTATATAAAAAGCACACAATAATAATGTTATAAGCACACTTCAAGTTTATTTTGAATGCCACTGCAGTGCGTTTTTAAGTTACTAAAAGTAAAGGATATACAGGTCCTTCTCAAAAAATTAGCATATTGTGAAAAAGTTCATTATTTTCCATAATGTAATGATAAAAATTAAACTTTCATATATTTAGATTCATTGCACACCAACTGAAATATTTCAGGTCTTTTATGTTTTAATACTGATAATTTTGGCATACAGCTCATGAAAACCCCAAAATTCCAATCTCAAAAAATTAGCATATTTCATCCGACCAATAAAAGAAAATTGTTTTTAATACAAAAAAAATCAACCTTCAAATAATTATGTTCAGTTATGCACTCAATACTTGGTCGGGAATCCTTTTGCAGAAATGACTGCTTCAGTGCGGCGTGGCATGTGAGGCAATCAGCCTGTGGCACTGCTGAGGTGTTATGGAGGCCCAGGATGCTTCGATAGCGGCCTTAAAGCTCATCCAGAGTGTTGGGTCTTGCGTCTCTTCAACTTTCTCGTCCACAATATCCCACAGATTCTCTATGGGGTTTCAGGTCAGGAGAGTTGGCCGGCACAATTCGCTATAGAAAACGCACGCCAGTACAGTTGTTGATGGTCAATTTTGGTGCTCATTTAACCATTTACCAGTGGTTTTGGCATGAGAGCAGGTGCCAGGTCGTGCTGAAAAACGAAATCGTGTCATCTCTATAAAGCTTATCAGGAGATTTTGAAGTGCTCCAAAATCTCCTGATAGCTAGCTGCATTGACCCTGCCCTTGATAAAACACAGTGGACGAACACCAGCAGCTGACATGGCACCCCCAGACCAATACTGACTGTGTGTACTTGACAATGGACTTCAGTCATTTGGCATTTCCTTCCCCCAGTCTTCCTCCAGACTCTGGCACCTTGATTTCCGAATGACATGCAAAATTTGAGGACAAAAGACTTTGGACCACTGAGCAACAGTCCAGTGCTGCTTCTCTGTAAAGACAGGCACTTCTGCCGCTGTTTCTGGTTCAAAACGCACACGCCTGTGCACGGTGGATCTGGATGTTTCTAAGTCCAGACTCAGTATACATGCTTCCCCAAGGAACTATAGAATCGGTCCTTCTCCACAATGCTTCCTCAGGAAATGTTCGTGTCACCTCTTCTCGTTTATGCCATCAGTGTATTTTTTGCCAGGGACTTTTTCCTTCCCACAGACTTCCCATGAGGTGCTGGGTTGATACATCACTCTGGGAACAGCCTATTAAATTCAGAAATTTCTTTCTGTTATCTTACCCTCTCGTCTGAGGGTGTCAATGATACTTCTGGACAGCAGTCAGGTCGGCACAACTTAACCCATGATTGCCCAGTTTTGAGTAATGACCAGGTGGGAGTTTTTAAAAGCCTCAGGAACGCTTTGCGATGTGTTTAAGAGTTAATTAGTTGATTCAGATGATTAGGTTGTTCATAGCTCGTTTAGAGAACCTTTTCATGATATGCTAATTTGAGTGAGATAGGATTGTTTGGGTTTTCATGAGTGTATGCCAAAGATCAGTATTAAAACAATGCCAAGACCTGAAAACATTTCAGTTGGGTGTGCAATAAAAGCTAAAAAACACAAAATAATAATAAACTTATTACATTATGGAAAATAATGAACTTTTTCACAATATGCTAATTTTTTGAGAAGGACCTGTATATGACCTCAGTTTGTTGTAAGTATAATATTAATGCACTTTAACACTATTGAAGTGTAATTGTAATGTCAGCAAAATACATTTGAAGTTTATGCTGAGTGAATTCTGCATTTCAAAACTTAAATACAAGAAGGGATATTTAAAGTGTACTTAAGTATACTGAAAATAGTTCCACAGTATATTTATTTTTAGTTGTAAGTATACTTTTTCAGCTTTGGCACAAATAAAATGCATTTAGTGCAAAATAAGTTGTTATAAGTTGTAAGTACCAATTTATAGTGTGCCACAAATACATTTAGTTATACTAAAGTACATATGAATAAATTGTGCTTAAGTATACTTTTTTTCACTATAGGGTTAATAGGAATTAAAAACCAAATGCTAATTTCTTTTTTATGTTCCAGCTGATAATATCTACTCTGCCGAGATGCCTCAGACAGTAACAGCTCTGACAGGCTCATGTGTGCAGATTCCTTGCACATTCAACATCTCCAATTTTGAGGACAAACGTAAAACGGCAAAATCTATTTATGGGATCTGGCTAAAAAACAAATCACAGTTTGCAGATGAAGACAGTTTTATAGCATTTAATAGCAGTAAAAACATCATTAGAGGATTCAGTGACGTACAGATGACTGGAAATCTCAGTGAGAGCAACTGTACAACTGTCTTCTACAACATCATGATGAATCATTCAGACAGCTATTACTTCAGACTGGAAATGGAGCCAAATGTGTTCAGAGCAACATTTAACCCCAGTACAGATGTTTCAAGAAAGACTGTGAGGATCAATGTCAGAGGTAAATATCATCCCAGACCATCCACACAAAAAAAAACAAACAATAACTTAAACAAATATAAAAATTAATTATAAATCTAAAACAAAATAATAATTACATAATATATTGATATAAAATCAGTTTTACACTATATATAAGTCAACAAACTGCTTTTTTGAAAAATATCGTAACATTATAAAACTGTATCTTCTGTGTTGAGGGGTAGCATTTTTATGCATGTAGTAGCTGACGCATAGTAATATAAAAGATACAAAGCAGTGATTTTAACTTGTGAAACAATCTATAAGTGCAAATATTCTAAACCTCACCCCAAGTGTGAAAACCTGACATTCTAACATGACTGTGCATTGTATGTTTTCCATAATGCTGTCTGTCATCATTTACCCTGTAGATTCACCTCAACCTCCTGAACTTAAACCCAATGATCTGAAAGTGATGGAGGAAACTACAGTCAATCTGATCTGCTCTGCTGAAGCCCCCTGCCCCAAACAACCTCCTACAATATCCTGGTCTAACATCCCTGAATCTGCTCACATTACAACACAATTACAAGAGAAACCTGATAAAAACCAGTCAGTGTTTTCATACATGACCTTCAAAGCTTCATACAAAGATCACAGAAGGAACATCTCCTGCACTGCTACATATCCAAGAAATACACCTGTTGCCTCAACTGTGGAGACTATTGTAATGCTACGAGTCCTGTGTAAGAGATTTAAAGTACTTTTGTGTTTTTAATGATCCTTGATGTGATGAGACAAAAATTTATCAATTGTTAACCCTGTATATGTTCTTGTGTTTTTCTTAAAGTTCCTCCAAAAGGAACTTGCGTCATCATTACTCCATCTGTTGGCACTAATGTGACTTTGACCTGCAAAAGCCGCGCCAGTCCATCAAATGACTTGAACTACACCTGGTATAAACATGGAGAGGAGAAACCTATAGCTTGGGGAATGAAGATTAATTTAACCAAAACTCAGAATCAAATAGGATCATACCATTGCATTGCACAAAATAAATATGGAAAACAGTCATCAGAAGAGGCCCAGTGCGCAGTTAAAGGAAAATAAAGCATTGTTTTTGTATTTTTATGTTCAGATGCATCATGGATTCATGAATTTTAAATTTTGCTTTTGTAATTTAGGACAGAGTGGACTCTCTCATCTGGTGATATATGGCTGTACAGGAGGACTTTTGGCTTTTGTTCTGTTGTCTGCAGTATTCTTCTACTATATGAGGTAAATATAATAACAGGAATGTAGCTCATGTCTGTAATGTTGTATTTATTAATTGCATGTGTATATAATTTATGAATGATTTTTCTTTTTTAATTTACTTTTTTAATTGTATTTTTTTTTTCCTTTTTTTTTTTTTTGCAACAGAACAAAGGCTTCAAGACAGGCCCATGTCATAGGAAGTGATCAGGTACAAAGTAACATTGAGTAACTTAAATTTTAAGTTAAATATTGCCAGTTGTTTTGTCAACAACAAAAGTTGTTCCAAATAAAGTCACAGCAGAACTGACCGTTGCAAGTCTGTTTCTCAAACCATAGCTGTTTGATTCCTGAATGAATCAGTGTTTTGAACCATTCAGTTGAGTGAATGATTCAGTGACATAATCACTGAAAAAAAAAATATATATATTTTGTTCCTGACCGGGTCTGTGTATATGACCAAATCGACTGAGAAAAGACAGCATCAGTCATACTGAACATTCTTGTATATTGTAAATTGTTTGTATAAAAGTAAATTGTTTTCTGCTAATTTTCTTAAGACAAATTCACTTCACTCACTGTATGATCTCCTCAAACAACGCTTCTTTTACAGCAGAAGAAAAGTGATTTAAAAACAGTAATTTAAAAATTTCTCCCACTCAGGCTGAGGATAAAAACAGAGACACAACGGCTATCTATACTAACAATGCCACTGCGATCAGCAAGAATGACGAGAAGAAAGAAACTGATGAGCTCCACTATGGTGAAATTGACTTTTCCAAACTCCAGACAGGCCACAAGACAAGGGAACATTCAAACAATGGCCCAGAGACAGAGTATTCTGAACTTCAAGTGACAGAGAGAAAGAAACAAATCAACAGCGCTCAGAAAATGGACGAACTTTATGCTCAGGTTCAGAAAAAGTGATTTTGTTAAATCTTGCTCTTGTGTCAGTCTTGGGACAGTCTAATGTATCCAAATATAAATTGTTAAATCTTGCTCTTGTGTCAGTCTTGGGACAGTCACCAGTTTTCACAAATCCCATAATTACATCTCTTTTGACTGGTGTAACATTGTCTAAATAATGGGTCCCACTTTATATTAAGTGTCCATAGTAACAACATGTGAACGTAGTATGTAACCACAGTGCGAGTACACATTGGTACATAGTATCTACAGCTGTAATATTTCTGTAACTGCACACATGTAACAACCCTCAGGATGGTTTGTGTAAGTACAAATGTGTAACAGGAAATTGGTAACAACACTTTTTCTTACTTCACTAAGTACTCGTGTAACAGGAATTATATAACTACATTTTGTAACAACATGTATAAGAGTAATTTGAATCATTTGATTCAGGGGATGTAGATAGGTTTAGGGGTTAAAATGGGATCCAGGGGGTGGGGATGGGTAGGTTTTTGGATATGTAAAGTGAGAGGAGTTGGATCTCAAGTTGGAGTTGGTGGACCACTGTGTGTACTAAGTGGAAATATTTTGCCACATTTAGTAGTACCATTCCTCAGTGTTTCCCCCTTTCACAGAAATATTTTGCCTCATTTATAGTATGGATTTTGCAACATCATATTGTCAAATCAGACAATGGTAAACTGCCAAAATCTAATATGGCAATATCAGTCATTGGTTTCTTGTGTGTATTGTGGCCAAATATCATAATTTCCTTAAGCATGAATGGTGAGTTTTGATGATGTAGATTTGAGTCTCTCAAATTGGATTTGAGTGTTGGTTTCATTTAATTAATTTAAAAAGAACTCTTTTCAATTTAGTCAAACTCTACTGAGTGAGTTAAAGTGTTCATCATTCAAAAAGTGAAGTGAAAGTGAAAAATCAAAAGGAGATGATGTGCTTGAAGAGTATAAAGCCACCAATACATTGTCGTCTGCGATGAGACGAGCTCTTGTTAACATTGCTATAGGACACATAACAGAGAGACATGGGTAAGCCACAATTCCATGATTAAGATTATTGGTTGTCATACTTAATTATTTTGATTTTAAATGACGAGTCTATCCTTTTTCTAAAAAAAAAAAGTGTAATTTGTCAAATGTTTATAGTATGCTTGCACTGTCATTTATGTGCTGTCCCATACATGCAGATATCATGCACTTGGATTTATGACCATTTCTGTTATTAAAAGACTATTTTCCAAGATTTTTTTACAAAACATATTTACAGTGAATTCAATGTTTTCCTTAAATCGTTCACCTGAATTGTCATTTACTTATACTCATGTTGTTCCAAAGACATAATTTTTTTTTCTGTCCTCAGAAGACAGATGGTCAAACTGAAACAACATGAGGGTAAATAAATGACAGTATTTTCAGTTCTGGATTAACTATTCCTGTATCGAAATTGATACTTGACTCTGACATTTCACTTGTTAATAGTTTTGATATATGGATGTGTAATGGTCCTGTTTTTAAAATTTTACAGAAGCACATTTGTGATGCTGCAAGTGGGGGTGGGAATCTTGCTTGCCTGAAAACTGTGCAGAGACATGCATCTTGTCATGCTGAAAAAAAGAATGAGACTAACTCTCTCCAAGGAGGTCTAAACACCATTATCAAAAACTTTGTTCAGTGAGCATTAACATGCATTCAGAGCTGAATAAGAGAGTAATGATGCTGTTGTTTAAGCTGATGAATGTAAGCATTATCAACTTATAACATTCAGAGTAAATGTAGTTTGTGATGTTCTGCTTTGACAGTATGATGTTTTAATTGTTGTAAGAACATGTTGTTACATGTATCGAAAGCATTCAGTGTGAAGTCATTTTGGTGCAGGAAAAAAAGATTTACATTTTTTACAAAGTACAAAAATTAAATGTAAAGTCAAGAGTTATGTTAAAAGTAATGTTTTTAGGAGTTAAATGAACATTGTTAGTTTTTAAGGTAGTGTTATTTTACTTTGAAAAGTTAGATTTACATTCATAAAAGATGTCAGATTAAGGCCCCGTCCACATGGAGACGCGTTTCTGTGAATAGGCACAAATTTTTTATCGGATAGGCGTTTCATCCACGCGGATCCGGCGTTTTTGTAAGGTGAAACCGCTATTTTTTTGAAACCGGGTCCCAGAGTGGATAAATTTGAAAACGCCGTCTTTGCGTTTTCGTCTGGACGGCTAATCCGTATATTTTCTGAAACGATGACGTCATCAGCCCACGTCTCCCCCCTAGTCAGACACCTCTACGTCACGTAACAGCAACAAAAACATGAACAAACACTGAACGATTGACTTTTTATTAACTAACATTAACACAGATTAATAAATGTATTGTTCCATGTTCGTTTGTGTACCACGCGCAAGGTTTATGAGCATAGTCCATGTCTTCTTCTCCGTTTTTAGTGTCTCTCTGTGGCAGAATTACAGCGCCACATGCTGGTCTGGCATGTATACTACATCATTTTGCGGTTTCGTGTGGACGCCGATATTTCTTGAGACGAGGAAAAAAAAAGATCGGATTGGGGTAAGCTCCGTCTCCGTGTGGACGGGGCCTAACTCCATGAAGGTTAAATGTTGAACTCTGAGGCTTTTATTAACACTTTCAAAAGTGTTCATTTTAAGAGAGGTTCAAAACATGCAGGCAAATATTCTGTAATAAAGAAGGGGGAAAAACATATTGCAAGCAGTAAACAAAAAGTGTATTAAATATTGAGAACAATGAGTGATTTTTCTCTTAGCATTATTATTAATCTTTGATTATTTTTAATGTCATCATAACCAGCATCTGATCTAAAAGGATGTGTTCAGTCTAATGCACAGATCTGTTTTGAGTGTTTTACCATCTGTTTATAATCAGACAGAACTGACTGTGTATTGTTGTATTTTTGCATGATTTTTGTGAATATTTTGGACAATAAGTAAATACATTGCACACAAATAGTTTCTGCACAATTTATTTATTTTACTTATTTTGTTTATGCATTTGCACTAATTATTTATTTTATTGCACCATAGAGATACATATTTACTTATTTTTGGACTGGTTTGCACCTGGAACATTAGATTTTTCCCAGTGGCATGTTAGATCTGCATTCCTTGTCCTAGGCCCATAATAATTATGTGTAGGGCTCCCTATTATTATTATCATTTATTTTGCACCATAGATAAATTACATGTAGATTTTTAGCAGGAAAATAGATTAAATTGGTATTACTGTATTGCAGTGAGCTCTGTGTACGGCTAGGGCAAAAAGGCCGATACCCAGCCAGGTTCCTGGGCTGCTCAACAATGTTGTGAAAAAACTTTTCATAGCATTAGCAAGCCTTCTTCCCCGTGACTCAGTGGGTTCAGTTTCATAAGCATAAATGTCACAGAAACCTCTTCCATCATCTCTAGAAAGCACCTTAACAGTCATATCTTCGGCCCACATGATGTTCATCGGTTTCCCCATGAGCTCTGAAAATTTAAGAGCTTTCAGGGCATTTTCTGCATCATGGCGGCATTTAAAAATAACAAAACCATACCCGCGGGACAATTTGGTTCTTATATCTCTGCACACTTTCACAGTACAGATGGGTCCAAATGGGAAGAATAATGCATGCAAATCGTTTTCTGTCACATTTGGGTGAAGATCCTTCACTATGAGTGACACTTGTGGATTAGAGCTGCTATCCTTTTCTTTGGATTCACCGTTCCTGTCGCAGCCCTCTCTGCACTTCAGGATTTCCCTGTTTGAAACTGCATCATATATAGCTGGCTGCCTTGCTGGGACATTTATAGTTATGAGTTGGGCCCATGTGATGCACATTGGTTTGCCCATGAGCTCCAAAAAATTCAGAGCCTCTAGGGAATTTTCTGCATGCTGGCGGTGTTCAAAGGTCACAAAACCATACCCACAAGACTAGTTGGTTATTGTGTTTCTGCACACTCGCATAGAACAGATCGATCCGACTGGGCTGAATATTGCATGCAACAATTGGGTCACATCTGGGTGCAAATCACTGACAAGCAATGATGACCAATGGTCATTTGGTTCTTGGCTGCGCTCACCTGAAGTCCAATTGTAGGACGTTGCCATTTTTGATTGTCCTTTTAAGAATATGCTTAACAAAACGCTCTTTGTACAAAGCACAGATGCTGTGTAGAATTAACAAAACAGCTGGTTTTAAGAAGGGATGAAACCTTAGTCAGATCAAGCTTATGATATGAACTGACTGCAAAGTCCCTTTTGACTGACTTTTAAAAGGTCCCGAACGTTCTGAATTCCTGATGACGTCACAACACTGTCATGTGACTCCTTGATGCTTATTGATCAATAGCCATGTTTTTTTTATATAAAGCCGGCTATGATGACCGAACAGATTTGTGTATCACTGCACAAATGGCATTATAGAAACCATCCGGCAACATCATATTTTAATTGATATACTGTTATTCTTGTTACATGCGCACATAGGCGGAGTTTAGGGCGGGTTAGGGCACTGCCCCCCAGATGAGAGCCAATAATGATTTTACCTGAGCTATGAATAAAATACAAAAATTAAATAATTAACATTTTCTCATTTTATTTGTATTATCTTTATATTATCTTGTTATTTTAGTGGTTAGAATAAGTACGTTTTGGGCTAAATTAATTATTTAATCCCCATATCCTCGCGACTCGCGAATGGTTCTCAAATTAAGAGGACATGAGAGGACTTTCTTTTCGTTATTTTTCCGCTTTAGCAAGTTAACAAATATTTGTTGTTTTGTTTATAAACCATAATAGTATTTGTTTATAATTTATAATAGAAAATTAATTTCAACTTAATTGTATTTGAGATATTTGTGAATTATTATATCAAGTAGCCTAATACCGAGTGAATATGACTATTTTTGTATTATTCCTCACCTCCAGGTATTTGAAGAAAGGGGCTCACTATAGCTTTATTGCTCAGTCAGCTGGGTTCTGGTTCTCAAAACCCCCAAAAGCTTGTTCTACAGACTGTATAAAAACAGGTTCTACAACATTGCATACTCATTGATGAGACATGCAGATAGTGATAAGAATGTGAAAAAGGCCGAAAGTCAACAGCACATTAATACCAGAATGAAAAATGAGTTATTTTACGCATTTAAATTGTTAAATTTTCATTTGTACTTTTCAAATGAATGAAAAAAAAATAGCGCATATTTTCTAGTATAATTGCACTGTGCTCACATTTACTTGTGCATTAAATTACAAATAAATAAATAAATAAATAAATACATAGCCTATCAGCTTACACCTTATATTGTGATCTGGAATTGCAGAATATATTTTAGTAGGCTACGTGCATTTGAGAGACGTTCTGAAATGTAGGCTTATGCATACATGCATGCACAGTTTGCAGCTTTAATCGCCTTTTTGGTCATTTCATGACTCAACTGACGACCAGTAGCGGTTTTTGGCACGGGCGAACCAGGCGAACCGTGAACCATTTATTCATGATAAATGGGGGGCGGCACGAGCATTTAAAAAAAAATAAAAAATCCTCTGTGCTGTCGCTGGGAAGTGGTTTTCTATTATCTATCATTTCACTGTGTGGGGAATTGGCAAATTGGCGCCCCTCCTTGCTGAGAAGGTGCCCTGCACTTAAGAGTAGAGACCTGTGCGGAACAGAATTTTCAGTCCCGCTCCCGCAAGATTCTGTCCCACGCCCGCCCGATCCCACAGAAATAGGCCTATATCTTATCTGGTCACGCTCCCACCCGAGACGTTCATGTTTTGTCCCACTCCTGCCCGCAAAAGCCTGCATAAAAATGATCTAGCTATATAGATTTTTCCGTACATTCTAATAAATTTACATGAAATGGTTCTGTAACATTTCCTAAACTCCACAACATCCCAGCATTAAACACTCCCGCTAAAATATTTGTTATTTAGGCTAAGCATCAACATTCACAAACCACTGTATTTTTTAACAGAAAAGCAAACATGGGCTGCTGCATGCATGGTTTGGCAGAATGCGAGCAGCGCTTCCTTTATTATCACTAAAAACTGATATCTCAATTCATCGCGAGCTCATAAAGCTCTGTTATAACACAATAATAATAGCCTTAACAACATCTCATCAGACCACAGTTTTCCGCGCTCATTTTACACGTGCCTGGCACTGAGGCGAAGCTGTTTAGTTTAAAACGTGTGACACATTCGTTCTACTCTCGCTGATCATTTGGTCCCCATAAAAAAAAAAAAAAAAAAAAAATTAATTAATTAAAAAACTCTGTGCATGTCAACCATCCCAAACACAGGAAAAAAACATCAAAAAGAAAAATCATATACACACACAAACATCTACATAAACTCAGTTGAATATAAAAACAGAAACAAAATAAGATCAACACCACAAAAAACCATAAAAAAAACTAAACAAAACAATAAAATATTCAAGACAACATGTATTAAAAAACATGGTTATATGGAGAGCAGATGACCAGCAGTGAAATGTAAGTCAGGTCCACTCCATGGACAGTGCAATTATTAAAGAAAACAAACACAAGAAAAATATATAAAAAATATGGTATGGAAAAAGTAAGATAAAAAAAAGAATAAAATAAAATGCTTATAAAATAAACTATGCAGGAAAGTATACTGTAGACTTAATAAATATTAAGATGAGCAGGAATGTACAAGAGGAGAATGTGCAAACAGGTTGTACAGGGTATTTACATAGCAGCAATAGAGAAAATAAAGTAAATAAATCAAAATGATAGAAATTGCTGTGTGCAAGTGTCAATGTCAGTATATTAAGTATCTTACTGATAATTAAGTAAAGTCATGTAGAGGTTAAGAGACTGAGTTTGAGTTTAGGAGCCTGATGGCCTGGGGGTAGAAGCTCCTCCTAAGTCTCTCAGTTTTTGCCCTCAGGCTACTGAAGCACTTACCAGATGGCAGCAAAATGAAAAGAGAGTTACCAGGGTGATTTGTGTCCTTAATGATTTTAACAGCTCTGCTTTTGCAGCGTTTGAGGTAGATGTCCTGCAGAGAGGGGAGAGCAGACCCTGAGATGCACTCAGCTAAGCGCACAACTCTCTGCAGGGCTTTGCAGTCTTGACTGGAGCTGTTCCCATACCACAATGATATACATTGAGTCAATACACTTTCTATGGTCCCTGAATAGAAAGTTTTCAGGATGGCTGGTGAGACCCTGAATTTTCTCAGCTGTCTCAGATGGTACAGTCTTTGCCTGGCTTTCTTAACCTGAGTTTGGATTTGGGTAGTCCAATCAGGTCCTAGGAGATGTTTACACCAAGGTACTTGAAGCTGCTCACCCTCTCCACAGGGGTCCCGCTGATCATAAGAGGAGTATAGGGCTGCTGCTGTCTCTTCCTGAAGTCCACAATCAGCTCTTAAGTTTTACTCACATTCATAGAGAGACAATTGTCCTGGCACCATGATGTGAGTCACCAAGTATGCGGCTTCATTATTGTTGGAAATGACACCCAGAACCACAGTATCATCAGCAAATTTCATAATAGATGTGGAGCTGTGGGAAGACACACAGTCATGTGTGTAGAGAGAGTAGAGCAGGGGACTCAAGACACAGCCCTGTGGAGCTCCCACGTTCAAGGTGATGAAGTTGGAGGTGAACTGGCCTACTTTCACCACTTGAGGTCTAACAGTGAGGAAATCAAGAATCCAGTTGCAGAGAGAAGAATTCAGGTCGAGGTCCATGAGTTTGGAAGCTAGCTTGATGGGGACTATAGCAGTGGCGATTTCTTTAAGACTGCAAGGGAAGAATTTTTTTTGAGAACATCATTGCAGATACAACAATGGATGATGATACACTGGATTGTGCCAAAGGCTTTGTGATTAAAATTGACCATCATGAGTTTGTGTTCATGTTGTACACATATGAACAAATCTTCTCTGAGACTGATGTGGTCTTTGATATTGTCCAGCAGAGGGCGATGGATGTTCTTTACTGCAAGAACAGAATTGAATCTCTTCTTGCATTTGTCAAAGAGAAGAGGTCAGAGGGGGCTTTCCAAGCCATTTATGCCAAAACAGCAGATCTCACATCAGACCCAACGAGATGAGCCCATGAGAAAGCGCCGTCTGACCCAATTGCAGGATCCCCAAGTGCAATACAGAAATCTGTACATGGCCATCCTTGATAACATCTTGGAGCAGATTCCTCGACGTTTTTCAAATTTGGAAAGCATGCTCTTCTTAGAATTAGTCAATCCAGGGAAATTTGATGACATGAGACAGGTATTTCCAGAGGAGGCCTTCCAAAGTGTCCTGAAAAGTTATGGCCATCACTTTGATTCAGGAAGACTGAGGTCAGAACTTCAAGTCCTGTATTCAGATCAGGACTTGCAGGGTAACAGGGGAAAGCTGTGTGATTACTTGGTGTTCCTTAAAGACATGGAGTTGGACAGTGCAATGCCTCAGCTTTGCAAACTGTTCTCATTAGTGGCAAGAATTGGAGCTACATCTGCAGGTGTAGAAAGGAGCTTCTCCTGTTTAAAGCGACTCAAGTCCTACACCCGAAACACAATGGGCCAAGGCCGTTTAAGCAGCCTAGCTCTGCTGGCCATTGAGAGGACACTGGTCAAGTCACTTGAAAAGACTCCTAGTTGGTACGACAGGGTCACAGACCATTTTCTTGAAAAGGAACGTAGGGCAGAATTTACTTTTAAATAAATAGACAATTTTATGATGTAGGCCGAAAATGAGCTTCCCCTCTCTGACAGACCAGTAGCCGCCACTGGACCATAGTATTGAAAGCTGAGCTATAGTCGATGAATAGCAGCCTTACATAGTTCCCTTTGCTGCTGCCAATGTGCGTGAGAGAGGCGTGCAGGAGATGGGAGACAGCATCCTCAGTAGACCTATTAGGCAAACTGGAGTGGGTCAATGTTGTAGGTATGTAGGAGCAGATGGTGTTCTTGATAAGCTTTTCAAAAACCTTCATAATTAGTGATGTGAGTGCCACTGGTCGATAATCATTTAGGCAAGATGGACTGTTGCTTTTTGGTACAGGAACGATAATAGATTTTTTAAAGCATGTTGGGACGACTGACTGAGCAAGGGACTCATTAAAGATGAATGTAAACAATCTAGCCATCAGATCGGCGCATGATCTCAATACACGACTGGAAATCCCATCTGGGCCAGCCGCTTTCCTGATGTTCACACGCTTCAGAGCTCAACAAACTTCGTCCTCCGATACAGTGATTGCGCACACGTCTCTGACGCAGCTGTTCTTCTCCTCTGTGCACGCTGGCAGACAGCACAAAACATAACTTAGTTCAGTAATCAGACGCTGTTTGAAAGGCTTTTTTTGTTTTTGTGGCTTGTCAGAACAGTACATGAATGAAACGTTTAACCAATAAGGTTAAAGCCGACGGTGTTGTCGCCTCACGTCGGCAGTGTCGGACCAAAAAGCTGCTCTCGAACACACCGCACAAACTAAAGCTGACGGCAAACTAACATGTGCATTCTGCGCCTGCATGAGAGGAATTAACTGTCTATATCAGCAGCTATCAATAGTATATACTCGTCATTCAAAAGGAGAAGCTGAAACAAAGATATACGAGATAAAAGCAGATATATGAAACGTAAACAAAGCAGCACTTGCTTACCATTTTGAATATCAGTAGTTGATAACTTTAATCATTTTAAACGGCTGTTGTTATGAAAACATTTGCGTAGGCTATTATAATGATTGGGAAAGATCACGTAACATTTAAACAGCCTTCTGTCTGCACCGCCTTCATTTTAGTGCTTGTTTTCATCACTTTCGCTTTAATTCTCGGGCACTGACTCGTTTGCTAAACTGAACATCCAATCAGAGCCCTCACTCGCGCCGACGGTCCCGACGCCGATTCAACATGTTGAATCGGGCAAACTGCCGCCAACGTGAGCCACGACGAGTGGAACAAACACAAAACAAAATAGCCCGACCGTTGCTCGCTGTTGGCCAGATGTTGGCCAATGGCCGACTCTCGGCTTGGTGTGTCCCGGCCTGTAGACCGGACCGCAAGGGCACGAGATACGTTTTTGTTTGTGCTTTGATTTGAACGTAAAACTACATCCTTGTGTTGCTGTTTGCGTTCAGTGGATACTCTCAAAAATTCCGCTACACAGAGGAGATGAATTGTTGAATAAAGTCGTTATTTTTTTTTCTTTTGCACACAAAAAGTATTCTCAGGAGTGCTTTACAAAAATTAACCGAAACTCAGCGAATACATGCCTCAATAGACATGATAAATATATCTATAGAAAGCTTTAAATTACTACTTAACGAAATAAAACAAATCAAAAACAAAACTCTTCAATTTTCATTATACTCATAATCCGTAAAGATAGGCTACTTCTCTCTAAGGCGCGTCTAATGAAGAGGTGGCAAATTAGGATCGGCAACTTCATCCTTGCGACACCGACTCAGAAAACACTATTTATTAGTAAATAATTCAAATATCTCCTTACTGTTTCCCCCTTACACATTTATGGTAATTACTTTTGCCGATGCTTTGCAGTATGCCTTAGCCTATTGCATGCCTTGTTGACGCCACACACCATGCTGCTGCTGCGGGGCACTAAACATTGTCGAGCTGCTTTTGACAGACAGTCGTGGTAGCATATGACCATAATTATGGTCTCGCGGCAATTTTTTCATCACTATTTGATGGATGTCTAAAATATAAATATAATGCAGGGGTTAAAGCAAAAAAAAAAATCCTGAGTCTGAACCGTTTTCTGGGGGCGGCCAGGGGCAGCACATGCAAAGCATGCAATGACTGTGGCAACTTTAACAGTTGAAAGGATACTATGGCAAAGTTATTGCTTTCTTTATTCAAACTGTTTTTCTTTTTCATGAATATATGGCTGATCGGGAAAATGAAAGGTATATCATACACTTGGAAAATTATGAGCTATATCACTGCTTATCGACACTAGGGGTGTGACAATACACTTAGCTCAGGAGATAAGGCAAAATACAGATACTTGGTTCACTACAACAAGACAATATTTGAATACTATTTTTAAGAAATATTCAATGACAAAATATTTGTCCTTTAATTACAAAAAGTAAAACAATGGTTGTATTAAGAAATGTTTTAACTAATCTAGGGCTGTAACTAATTGATTGAAATGATTATTTTGGTAATCAAGTAATCTGATTATTTTGACAACTGTGTAATCTGATATTAGTAACACAAACAGACCTATGTGAAAACCAGGCTTTAGTATGACTATTTATATATAAACTAACGATGAAAAATAATAATTGACTCAAATAAAATATCAAAACCAAGTAGTTACATGATTGTATTGAACAATGCTGTTAAAATACATAATGTAATATGCCTATACATAATATGAACATAACCAACTTAAGTAAAACATGCATAACAAAAAAAAACCCCAGAGACCACAAACTTACAGCTTAAATAAAACCATAAAACTTGATTAAACAATGTTTAAATCAATTAAATTTTAATATTTGGCCAAAAACTTTTATTTTGAAATCACGATGTACAATACATGGCATATTTAGATATAGGTTGATGTATTCTCCTGTGATTGGCAAAGGTTTATAAATGATTTACGTTACAAATCTAGTCGGATAATGCACTGTTTTTCCAGATGAATGTTAACATTCACAGCATATACAGAAGAAGAGTTTAGCCCCTTTCACACATACAGTCTTCACTGGTTAATTACCGGTAAGTTGCCATTAATAGATCATGTGTGAACAGGACCTTTTTTCAAAAATCCCAGTAAATATGTTCTGGCGATCATATGGTTCTTATGGAGATGACATGATTACTATGAGATGTTTAGAAAGCTCCGCTGCTTTATAATTCGCTTTTCTATGTAAATATGTGCTAGATGGCCATCTTTGACCATTGCGCCTCACAGCTTTTTATCGCGCTTCTCCATTCATCAGGGCTGTGACTCTGCAATGTTATTATGCGCGTCTCGTGTTTATAGGAGCAAAACTTTCTGATCTAATAAGTATTATTATTTTTGATAATAAAAAAAGCTGCTCCTCTCAGACCATTGGTAGGTGAACTCATGGACTCAAAAGTGATATCAACAAGATTTTTTGTTAATTTAGGATTATTTTTTTCCACAGGCAAAAGCTGCATGCTGGAAATCTGGCACGGTGACAGAGAACTTTAAGCCCCTATAATGAGAAGCCTTAAACAGGCCCGAGGAACATACCAACTCAGTGGAACATACCAACTATACAAACTGTGTGGGGGAAACCTAAACTGAACCATTCACTACAAATACTACAAGCAGGGCGTCGCTGAAAATTAGTGTGTAAGTTTATTTACAGAATGCTGTTGTCACTGCTGCAAACTCCCATATATACAAATAATTATTCAAAAAATTTAATTTCCCATTAGCCAGTAGGCCCCTCCTAAGTGTAGGCCCCTGGACTTCAGCCCCTTGCATTAATGCGCCCCTGCTACCCAGACAGCAAGCAATTTCGGCCCAGATCCGGCCCACATCTGCCCGCGTGAAATCCATATGGGCCAGATGTGGGCCGGATCTGGGCCGATACTGCTTGCTGTCTGGGATTGTGGTTATTTTTTATAAATTATTTTTTTTTATGCTGCAGTAGGAAAAATATTAATATTCAGAAAACACACCCATGTCTGCTTTATTTTAATACAGTTGTACCAATAAACAAAATCTCCAGTCTTTCACATGCATCTTAAAGATCGTGGCTGCATCTGAAAACTGAAAAAAAAACTGCCTTCGGAGGATGCATTCCAAGGTAGGAAGGCATCAAGGCACATCCGAATTCAATGTTAGCTTCAGTTCCTGTCTCCTGAGATGCCTTCATCTGGCCGATTTTTGAAGGCAGCATATATGTATCCTTCGCTGCCTTTGATATCCCACAATCCTGTGCGTTCCATTCCGTGACAGTTAAGCTAAAAAATAAAGATGGTGTCTGAAAGTTGTGGCCGGTGGTCAGTTTGTGTGTTAAAGTATGTTTTTGATCAACTTTTTCCCCTTTTGGTGCAATTTCTAGCAAGAAATTAATATTGCAGTAATGAATATATTTTGCTGTAGATCAAACCATTACTCCGCCTCGAAATCCGTTTCATGTGGTGCCTTCGTGCAAAATCCCTGCCTGCAAGGTCATTGCCTCATACGGCAGCAAGTCAGCTGCCTAAGTTTTCGGATGCAACCCGTGTTTAATTGTGAATGTGAAATGGGGGGGGCACGGTTGGGTTTTGCCTAGAGCGGCGGTTGAGAAGACCTCGGCCTGAGAGCGTCTGACACTCTGTTTTTGGGCCTCGCGGTACGAGGAGCTAGGGTGCGGCTGGGGCACCTCCCGCCCAGATGCCCCGAGAGAGCGACGAGGGAGGAACTTATGGAACGCCGCCGCCTGTTTGCGGGCCTCCTGAAACTTGTCGACGACAGTGCTGACTGTGTCGCCGAACAGGCCAGAAGGCTGGATTGGGGCGTCCATAAGGCAGACCCTGTCCCGCTCTTTCATTTCGGACAGGGTCAGCCATAAGTGTCTCTCCGCGGCCACCATAGCTGCCATGGACCGCCCAATCGCTTGGCCGTTCTCTTTGGTGGCGCGGAGGGAGAGATCAGCTTTCCTTCTTAACTCTGAAATGTCGTGGGACTTGATCTCCTCTCCCTCGTAGCTCCTTAAGCAGGTCGGCTTGTGATGCAAAATTTAATCCAATTCAGACGGTCAAGTGTAATAATATGTAAATTTATTAAAAAGAATATAGAGAACAGAAACCACAAATCATAACTTGGAAATAAAGTTCTGGATAATAATAACAACCTTCAAATATAGAAAATGTAAATCCAATGTTAGTACATTTTTAATAACAATCGATTTATGATGGATTGAACCCATAAAATATTAAAGTATCAGAGTATCAAAGTATCTGAATTTCAAGGTATCTGAATTTGAATAAAACCTGTAAGAGTTCTAAGTCTGAGTCTAAGAGTTGTCGAGTGAAGCCAAAGAAGAGGAAGTGAGCTGAAAAGATAGAGAGACCAGAGTCTCAGAAAGTCAAACCCCCTACTCTATTTTGCAGAGTCTATCTTATATACTGTTGTTCCAGACATAAATCGTCATCTGGGCTATCACTAATAACACCTGACCTTTAAAAATAGTCTAGTCAATGTCTCGATTTTGGACTTCTTCCTCTTTTAGATTCAAAGTATCATACCGATAATTCTAAGAAATATTGATACAAAAGAACAATACGTGCAGTTCAACTTCATATGCAAAACAGACTCAGCTGACTACGCAGTTAGAAATACTGTGAAATTACATATGAAATATACCACAAAGTTTACCAAAAACATTTTTGAATATAAAAATGAAACCTGTTAATATATATATATATATATGAGACAGATCCTTACCATGAAATATTATTTTTTAACTTTTGAAATGAAACATCATTATGAATAGAACACATTTTGAGTATGTGACTTCTCAGAATCTCTCAACAACACTTGCGTTTAATTTAAATACGTGGACGTCTTCTCAGAATCTCTATCACCATGTGGATTTCTTAGAATCTCCACACACCAATCCCCCACTCGAGTCTTATCTAAAGACACGCCACAACCTTTTCCTTAAATCAAAACCAAAAATACAGAGTAATTCAAAAGAAAAATACATGATGCATACATGAAAATATAGAAAATCAATAAAACAATTTCAGATAGATAGTACTGTAGATACCTCTCTAACCCCAGCTACCTTAAAATTAACAAAGATCTTCACCAAGATGGCCAGACGAGAACTCCTAAGGAAATTCGACCCCTGGCATCCCCTGGACTTTTGCTGGGTTGAGGACTTACCACAGCCTTCCATCTTTCCCATCTTTCCCAACTCTAAACTCTATCATCGTTCTTTCTCTTCTTGCCCTTGGGAGGTAGTAGTTGAAGATATTTGTCCTTATCATAAGGGGGTACCATGACCTTGAGGTCATAAACGCATGGATTAACATTTCTGCATTTGACATTGAGAGCATAGGCCGTAATTTAGATATATTTTTGAGATGGAAAAAATGCAGTTTTACAAATGCTAGAAACGTGGCTTTCTAAGGAAAGGTTGCTATCAAATAGCACACCTAGGTCCCTAACTGATGATGAAGAATTGACAGAGCAGCCATCAAGGCTTAGACAGCGTTCAAGGTCATTACATGCAGAGCTTTTAGGCCCTATAATTAACACCTCTGTTTTTTCAGAATTTAGCAGTAAGAAATTACTTGTCATCCAGTTTTTTCATATCGACTATGCATTCCATTTTCAAATTGGTATGTTTCGCAGGGCAATGAAGAAATATAGAGCTGAGTATCATCAGCATAACAGTGAAAGCTAACACCATGTTTCCTGATGATATATCCCAAGGGTAACATTTAAAGTGTGAAGAGTATCAGCCCTAGTACTGAGCCTTGAGGTACTCCATACTGCACTTGTGATCGATATGATACCTCTTCATTCACTACTACGAATTGATGGCGGTCATATAAGTACGATTTAAACCATGCTAATGCACTTCCATTAATGCCAACAAAGTGTTCTAGTCTATGCAAAAGAATAGTGTGGTCAATAGTGTCGAACGCAGCACTAAGATCCAATAGCACTAATAGAGAGATACAACCACGATCAGATGATAAGAGCAGGTCATTTGTAACTCTAAGGAGAGCAGTCTCAGTACTATGATACGGTCTAAATCCTGACTGGAAATCCTCACAGATGCCATTTTTCTCTAAGAAGGAATATAATTGTGAGAATACTACCTTTTCTAGTATCTTGGAAAGAAAAGGGAGATTTGAGATCGGTCTATAATTAACTAGTTCTTTTGTGTCAAGTTGTGGTTTTTTGATGAGAGGCTTAATAACAGCCAGTTTGAAGGTTTTGAGGACATACCCTAATAACAATGAGGAATTAATAATAGTCAGAAGAGGATCTATGACTTCTGGAAGCACCTCTTTTAGGAGCTTAGATGGAATAGGGTCTAACATACATGTTGTTGGTTTAGATGATTTAACAAGTTTATACAATTCTTCCTCTCCTATAGTAGAGAATGAGCGGAACTGTTGCTCAGGGGATCTATAGTGCACTGTCTGATGTGATACTGTAGCTGATGGCTGCATGGTTACAATTTTATCTCAAATAGTATCGACTTTAGAAGTAAAGTAGTTCATAAAGTCATTACTGCTGTGATGTTGAGAAATGTCAACACTTGTTGATGCTTTATTTTTCGTTAATTTAGCCACTGTATTGAATAAATACCTGGGGTTATGTTTGTTTTCTTCTAAAAGAGACGAAAAGTAATCAGATTTAGCAGTTTTTAATGCTTTTCTGTAAGATAGGTTACTTTCCCTCCAAGCAATATGAAATACTTCTAGTTTTGTTTTCCTCCAGCTGCGCTCCATTTTCCGGGCTGCTCTCTTTAGGGTGCGAGTGTGCTCATTACACCACGGTGTCAGACTGTTTTCCTTAACCTTCCTTAAGCGTAAAGGAGCAACTGTTTTTAAAATGCTAGAAAAGAGAGAGTCCATAGTTTCTGTTACATCATCAAGTTGTTCTGAGGTGTTGGATATGCTAAGGAATTGGGATACATCAGGAAGATTACTTACAAAGCAGTCTTTTGTGGTAGAAGTGATGGTTCTACCATACTTGTAACAAGAAGTAGAATTTACAGTTTTAGCTATATGAAGTTTGCACAAAACTAAATAATGATCTGAAAAAGACAAGACAAATTTGGTGTTATCAAAAATAACCAATAAAACACATGACTTTAAAAAAAAACAATAAATCCACTGAATAAATTACATATTTACAATAAAATATTCAGTTATTTATAATGAATGCTATACTAATATAATTAATAATAATATTAATTTGCTAATTTACTTGTCATAGCACAAAATTTACAAAAGATATCATTCTCATTAATACTTCTGAATTTGTTATTATTCTTATTATTATTCATTTAGATTAATATTTTAATAAACAATTACAAACAAAGCAGAATCTCATTAAATCGTGTGTTCTACACAGTAGGCTATAGAACTGCGATTAAATTGACAGGAACTATCTTCCCTATTTGTGGCGGTCAGTGTTCATAATGCAGCGGCCACCAAATAAGTCAATGTATTGGAAACTCTGTAGCCTATATATAGCTACTGAAATAAATAAGACACCACTTGGAAATTCTCGGTTTCTCTAAATTTACAATTTATACTATAGTTAATGTTTGAGTAAAATGCAATTTATGTTTTATTTTTCCGAAAAAGTAGTACTGATGACATTTCTTCTAAACTTAAAATATAACTGCTGTCATTTAAAGCTTTAAATACCAATTTGTAATAAATCAATGTAAGAAACATTGTATACAGCTGTAAAATATATATATATATATATATATATATATATATATATATAAGATTTCTTTTATATATATATATATATATTAATATAGGAAATTCTCAGTTTCTCTGAATTTATTATTTATCCTGTAGTTATGTGTTTGAGTAAAACAACTACAGATGAGATTTCTTTTAAAACTTAATTAAAAATAAAAATATGGTAATTTAAAGCAGAAATTACAATTTATCAAAATAACAAAATAGATGCCATGTTTTCAGACATGTGTATATTAATTTTGAGACTACACAATACCAATGTTTTAACTTCATAAATCAATATTTGGTGAAATAACCCAGACTTTGAATTGAAGCATTTGTTCTTTTGACCAATTTTTTTATTTTCAGGCATGGCTTGTAATAAAATAAAATAAAATAAAAAGGAACATGAACATGTCACATTAAGAGAGAGACTCACATGGACAAGCAGAGAACCATGCCTAAGACAGCCCGCCAACAACTAATTGATTTCTCTTTTGCGCGTTCTCCAGCTTGAAGTGACAAATACCTCGTTAAATGTAACAGCAAAGCTACATAAAAAAATTTAAGCAAAAGAAGAATGAACTCAGTTAACTCTTGCACAGTTTTGTGTGCTCACTACAAGCACTCTGCTGCGCCTCACAGTGTGAACGCAAAATAGAGTCAATTTTGCATCTTATGGAGCTTAAACGGACACATGCACAGAAAATAATGTCAAAATACTTGTGTTGACCAGTATCCCTGAAAAGAGTCGTTATGTATCACATGAACAGAGAGCCCTGAGAGCCTCAATTGGAAAAAAAAGAGCAGCCTCTTAGTAAGTGCACATACACCTGAATGAGTTCTCTTTTGCACATGCAGCTGCCTGCTACCCCACAGCTATTTACAGAAACTACTAAATAAACACAGGGTTTATCAGCCTTGCTGGTTGTATTTGTCTAGTCTCAAAATAAGTATAAATATGGTTTCTCTGTCAAGTCACCTTTATTTATATAGCGCATTAAACAAAAAAGATTGTGTCAAAGCAACTAAACAACATTAATTAGGAAAACAGTGTGTCAATAATGCAAAATGACAGTTAAAGGCAGTTCATCATTGAATTCAGTGATGTCATTATCTCAGTTCAGTTTAAATAGTATCTGTGCAATCATTTGCAATCAAGTCAATGATATCGCTTTAAATGAAGCGTCCCCAACTAAGCAAGCCAGAGGCGACAGCGGCAAGGAACCAAAACTCCATCGGTGACAGAATGGAGAAAAAACCTTGGGAGAAACCAGGCTCAGTCGGGGGGCCAGTTCTCCTCTGACCAGACGAAACCAGCAGTTCAATTCCAGGTTTCAGAAAAGTCAGATTGTGCAGAAGAATCAGCCTGTGGTCACACTCCCCCCACCAAACCGGTCCTGTTAAAGCTAAAGTCAAATGTTTTTGCACACACAGTCTGTAGGGCAAGATGTGACATCAGCATAAATTTGGTTTCACTGTGACCTTTTTAACCTGTATTAGTGGGGGAGTATACTTTCCACAGGTGCAATATTAGTGTTGTGAAAATCATACTCCCCCCATTAAACCTGTCCTGTTGCAGCTACAGTCAAATGTTTTTGCACACACAGTCTGTAGGGCAAGATGTGACATCAGCATAAATTTGGTTTCACTGTCACATTGTTAACCTGTATTAGTGGGGGGAGTATAATTTCCACAGGTGCAATATTAGTGCTGTGAAAATCACACTCCCCCCACCAAACCTGTCCTGTTGAAGCTACAGTCAAATGTTTTTTGCACACACAGTCTATAGGGCAAGATGCAAAGGCACTTTCAAATAATAAATACTGATCGTACAATAAATATTGCGTGATAATAATAATACCTTAGATATTATTATTAATAATACATATTATTTTACGAGAACTAAATTCATCCTAGTTTAACAAACTAAATGTGATTAAATATCAATTTAAATGACAATGAAAAGCAGGTTTTATGGGAAGAGCATTGCGAGATGATAAAGTTGGTGCAGTTAATAATTTCAGTGTAAAACTTGCACTTTTACATTGGAAATTGCGGCTTAATTCCGTTGACGACAACTGTGTGACGCGCGTGCACGCGAAGGGGAGTGCGATTTGTCCGGGGAGTCAGATTTCGGTAGAACACCTGGGGTGCGTTTCCCAAAACCATAGTTGCTAACTAAATTAGCAACTTTGTTAGTTGCAATGCAATTTCCCATTGCCAACCAACTAAGTTGCTAACAGGTTAGCAACTTTGGTTTTGGGAAACGCACCCAGGCTGGTTCTGTGTGCGAGAACTTTACTCCTGCTGACGTTCCCACGTGCGCTGCAGAGATGCTGAATATTTCACACACAAGACACAAGACACATACGCAAATAAAAATAGATGTGCGCAAACTGTAAAATGTATTTAAGGAGCACGTGTGTGAAAAAGCACAAGAGTTTTCTTAAATTTACTGTCATAAAAACTCTTCCATACATTAAATGGTAAAACAAACGTCTTAATTATCATTTTAAGTCATCTTATATTTTGGGGATGGAAAAACCTTAATCGCGATACAGCCTATCGATTATTAAACGTCATAATGATTTCATTTAAAAAATAGCGCTGCACGTTGCAGTGTCACAAGGCGGCGCTGTTGTGCATTCTACAGGCTCGGTCAACGGCGCTTCGGACTGCTTGTGATTCTCAATCAATTCTTAATTCAATCAATTAAAAAAAAACTCAATTTATGCCAAGAGATTGCTTATGAACTCGAGTTGATGAATTATGACAATGTCTACTTTATGACCTTTCTATAATATGTTTTAGACGGTTGTAAGAATGCATATTTCCTCTCTCATCTGAAGGATCAGCCTGCAACAGTATAGACATATCAAAATAAGAGTCCTAGTGTATTTCGGGCGTGTTCATAATTAAAAGTCACATGTTAAGTTTTCTTTTTCATTTTTTTTTTCCTGGGCATTATTGGTATTTTGGTTACACAATTAACTGTATTTAATTTAATTTCCATTTCATTCATAGTAATGTATTGTAGTTTCTGGCTGGGTTGCTTCCCCACATGAAGAAAAGACTAAGAACATTATTCGACATATATTATTAAATATATAGATTTTTACTAGTATCAGTAAAATCTGTGTCCCATTCACTGAGAAAGACACTATATGACAAAGTAAGGAGAACTCTACCATTTAAATGCTGCCATTTTGCATAATTTACAATGCAGAAAATAATGCATAATATTAGTAATTTAATTAAATGTAATAGTAGCCTATGTAATTTAAAATGAATTTCAATAAATTAAAATATTGTTAAAAATCACATTATTTGTCACATGTAGTAGACCATTTTTGTGTCCTGGGTAATTGTAATGATACAAGAAGCAGGAACTGCCAGACTATAGACTAAATCTTGAATGTTGTCTTTAGCAGGGCTTGAACCCTGATTTCCTGGACACAGAGCTGGTGTTCTTCCTTAGTAAGCTAACTCAGGGTTGGGGATTTATTGAGACCCAAGTGCAGAGAAATAACAAAATCTCAAGGAGACGAGAGGTATAAACTCCAAGTAGCTTTACTTGTAGAAGATCCAAAAACAAGGAACAAAGTACAAAGTACAAACAAAACCAGAAGCAAAGCTTCCAAAATTAAAACAAGCACAGTGGCTTACAATAGACTCACAATATGCAACAGGATACACAGGTAGGCTCAAGACTGAACAAAAAAATACAAAAAAAAAAAAAACCAATGGCTAAAGGCAAACTTAAATAGGGCCCTACACAGGTGAGTATCATCAACAATGATTGCTAACTACAACATAGACTGCATCCGAAATCTGAAAAATGCTGCCTTCGGAGGATGCATTCCAAGGTAAGAAGGCATCAAGGCACGTCCAAATTCATTGTTAGTTTCAGTTCCTGTCTCCTGAGAAGCCTTCATCTGGCCGATTTTTGAAGGCAGCATAGATGTATCCTTCGCTGCCTTTGATATCCCACAATCCTGTGCGTTCCATTCTGTGACAGTTAAGCCAAAAAATAAATATGGCGTCTGAAAGTTGCGGTCGGTGCTCAGTTTGTGTGTAAATGTATGTTTTTGATCAACTTTTTCCATTTTTTACGTCATTTCTAGCGAGAAATTAATATTGCAGTAATGAAATATCCACTTAGTTATCGCCAAGGCTATCCATATTTTGCTGTAGATTGAAATGGGTATTGCAGTCCAGATCTTTCACCCATAGAAAACATTTGGCACATCATAAAGAGGAAGATGTGACAAAGAAGACCTAAGACAGTTGAGCAACTAGAAGCCTGTATTAGACAAGAATGGGACAACATTCCTATTCCTAAACTTGAGCAACTTGTCTCCTCAGTCCCCAGACGTTTGCAGACTGTTATAAAAAGAAGAGGGGATGCCACACAGTGGTAAACATGGCCTTGTCCCAACTTTTTTGAGATGTGTTGATGCTAGGAAATTTAAAATCAACTTATTTTTCCCTTAAAATGATACATTTTCTCAGTTTAAACTTTTAATATGTCATCTATGTTGTATTCTGAAAAAAATATTGAAATTTGAAACTTCCACATCATTGCATTCTGTTTTTATTCACAATTTGTACAGTGTCCCAACTTTTTTGGAATCGGGTTTGTAGTTTAATCAGCCATAGCTGGAACATATGAAATGGAATGGCTAGTGTTTGTTTGACTTCATACAGTGTCCAGTGTTCAATGTAATTTTTGCTTCCTCTCACAGGACATTGATGAAGACACACAGAGGAGGCAATTTTGGAGAAAAAGATTCCCTAAAAGCAGTTGTGTGCACTTTCCATTGGTTTTTAGGTTCAGTGGATTGATGGCTGTTTATTTTACAGGTAAAAACCTTTTTAATCTTATACATACTGTCTTAAACTCCCACACATTTAGAAGATTAAGGCAGACCTTGCATACTTTTAAAAACTGAAATGTGTTATCTAGTCAGCAAAAAATAAACCTGCAATTTTCATTTCTGCTTTACATGCTATGTGAAGTGCAGTTTGTTTCCTCAAACACCAGTTATTTCACACCACTGACTGAACAAGAAACCACAAAGGGTTATTAAGTAGATCACTGTCATTGCTTCAAAGCAGTGGCTCTCAATTCTGGTCCTGCACATTTTGAATGTCTCTCTTAATAATAACTTTCTAATAAGTTATTAATCATAAAATGCACTTCTAATATCCAAATTATGTTTATTTTTATATGAAACATCACAAAAGACATTTATCATTCAAATTAACACTATTTGTTACCCTGGACCACAAAACCAGTCATAAGTCGCACGGGTATATTCAGGCCTGGATTGGCTAATCGGGAGCACAGGGAGGATTCCCGGTAGGCCGGTCTGTTTTATCACATCAACACCGGTGTTGTCGTGCCACTGGTTTGAACTATGCTGTACTTAGACTGCTTGCACTCACTCTTTTTATATATTATTTTCTCGCAGCCCATATTATTATGTTCACTAGATCATATCAGGAAAACATTTACTCTACTTGAGGGAAGACGTCTTTCATTGTTAGTTAATGCTGTTTAACAGAGAGGGGAAAATGCATTACAAAAAAATAAATAAATAAAATAAAATCCTTCATAGGCTATTCTTAAACTTGGATGTCATTATTGAAGTACAAATCCAAGCAAGCAGTCCACAATTTTTAAGTTTTCTTTGATTGAAAAAAAAAATTGCATTTTCATTCACCCAAAGGCTAAATTTGCAATAATATTTTAGTTCAAAACTTTAAGAAAAAAAATGCTTGATTGACTGATGCTTCATAGACCTTGTTATGCTTTCAAATGTAATGCCAGTTGTAATTTCACAGTATTTTCACCTCCTAAATTACACGTGTTAAGTCACAATTCTATGATGGCACAATTTACTCAGGCTGATGACATTTTTTGAATGACATTAAAATTCTTTTTAGAATAGTTGTACATAAATAGGTTAAGCAAAACAATTATTTTTATTTCGGATAACTTTTTAACTGCAGGCAGACTTAGGCCTACATTATGGTACAGTACAAATATTTGGAACGTGCCTTATTCTGTCCCTTATTTTCTTAAAAGAATAAACAATAGTACAAGAATAAACATTATTTTCTTAAAGAATAAGATAAGGAATCACAATTGTTACTTATTTTCCATTTCTGAAGTTAATTGGCTTTTGACTCCCCTAACAGCGGCACCTTGCTCAAAAAAAGCAGCAAGTCATCGTTGGAGATATGCGAACAAAAAAAAAAATTCTATAACAGAAAGTGCAAAGGCGGCACTGAAAAGACCAGTACAAAAAAATTAAAATAACCAAGTGGGCCGATCTAAGGCATGAAACTCCAGGGCTGAAAATGAGTCCCACTCCGGCCCTGGGTGTATTTGTAGCCAGGGCCTAAAAAAACTTTTTGCCACACCTGCCAATGTGCGGTGACGTGATAAAATTTACAGATCAAAAAAATATTTTTTACCGGCCATGAAACTCTTTTTGCAAAAACAGGCACTTATTACTGCTAAAATGACTAAACATATTTACAATGTTTTTAATTTGTCCTTTACTTTATTTACAAGAAGAAAACAACAAACAGATTTGATTTATCTTTTTTTTTTCTAAAAAACATTGAGATTATTGTCATTTGCATGTTTTGGGCAAATGGAGCTGGCCATCATGTTACACCTGTTTTACACATACTCTGTTTGCAGTGCATTTGTGGTGCGTATTTTGTTCCACATCCATGTTAACAGATTAGAGCAGGGCTATTCAGTTAGCTTCATTTGAGGGCCAGATTATTAAACTGAAAAATGAAAGGGGGCCAAGGTGGTGGGGGCGTCCCGATCTCTTTCTGTGGGAAACTATAAAATTAGAAATTAAATTGAAATCTAAAATCAGTAAAAAGTTAACATTAGTGCTATCTGTCAATCGATTCAAAATGAAATCACACATTTTTCTGTCATTAATCATGATTAATCACATATATATTGTCATAATTTCACATTGAACCTCCAAATTAATGCATTTTAAATGTAAATGTAAATTGCCATTTTTATTACATAATATTTTAAATGGCATCTTTTTACTAAGTAGCCTAATGAAGTATTGATACCAATACTGCTACTGGTGTCTCGATTAAATGCATTTTCCCCCAATTTTACCTATTATAACCATTCAACATTACAGTATAATTGAAAGCCATTGTTTTTAACATTTCATAGGCTCTGAAATATTAAGTTATTTTAAAACAATCTTCACATAAACTATAAATTGTATATACATAAACTATACAGATTAATCTTTATTCAAGTTACAGAAGTTAACCAACGACTAGAGCAGTCAAGTGATTTCTCTTTTTCTTTTGTTCTTTGATTCCCATCAATGACAGCCTTCAGCAGTTTTTACTTTAAAAGCAGCGCTGTCTCTCTAAAACCTGATGATGCAGATTTGACACGTATCCTATTTTCTCCAAATTCTTTGTGGTCATTTAAACAAGTTACTTACCGGGTTTGTGACATCACAAACCCAGACAAACCCCGCTCCCGGGGAACATGCAACAGAGGGGATGAGGCCATGCTTTGCTGCTTTAGAGAAGAGGAAGACAAAACTAGAGGTGCACATAAAAATCTATTCATACACTGTATATGAATCGCGATTCTGTCTTCTAACAATTCTAAAGGATTCACAAGTTTTAAAATCAATGTTCTAAAGCAGTGGTTCTCAATACTGTTCTTTACGTTCCCCTGCTCTACACACACTCTGCATCTCTCTCTCTCTGTCTGTCTCTCTTTCAGCTCAGCTCCAACAATGAACTGTTCCAATTATACACTTATTGTCACATAGCTATGAGAAGTGTTAAATATGGACGCGCATGCGGTTGCCGTACTGTATTAAAGCTTTAATGAGGATAAAACCATATAATAAAAGCTAACAGAAGCAGTAGCATTTACAACAGCATATCTAAAAGTATGAGACAATAACAAACAAAAAACATAGGCCTACCATTAAAAGCCGTGCTTGCACAAGTTCTGCACGATCCTCTTAAATAACATCCTCTGCTTCTCAATCGGGCTCAAACTGATAAGCTATATTAATGACGCCATGGTTTACAATACAACCGGAGTACATGACGCTGAGGTGAGGGGTGGGACGTTTAGACGAGCACTAGAGGCGGTTCAGCCAATCAGAACACACTGGGCTAGCTAACCAATCAGAGCCCATCGCCTATTTCTGAGGGAGGGGCTTCATAAAAGCAGGAAATGATCAGTGTGTTTCTCAGAGAAGGGGCAGTGTGGAATAAAGGTAAATTATGTGAAAAATAATGCGTTTTTTTATTCATGTCATACTACATGGCACAATTTCACCTCGGTCGACGGCACTGAAGGTAAGGGTATGAGAAGTTGCCTCCGCTCGACGACTGAACATCCCTTCCAACCCACCCCGACCACTGCGATCAGCTGGAAGGCTAAGGCTGCCCATCCATCCAAGCCATGTGTGGTATAGTGAGATACATGTATGAACAGTAGGTGTCACTAGTATGCCAGTGGGCACAGATATGTCATGAAGAAGTGAAAGTAAACTGTTAATAAAAGAGAGTTGAAAGCACGCAGCTTGAGATCCTGAAATTTGTTACTGTGCCATACACAACATATTGGCGACAAGGATGGCCCTTCTTGGTCTCTCGCCTCCTCCTGCTTTTTTGGAAACCCCGGGTGAGCTGACTATACCATTTAATTCCTGGATTCGTATTTTTTACAACTACGTGACTGCATTGTTGGACGAGGATATTGCGGAAAAGAGAAAACGTGCTTTGCTTATTCATTGCTTGGGTACGGAGGGACAGAGGATATTTTTATACACTTACAGTGGCTGATGATGGTTATCAGACTGCGCTGACTGCTTTACGAGCATTTTTTGTACAGAAAGTGAACGTGGTTGCTGAGAGAAATAAATTTCGTCAGCGCGCTCAGAGACTCGGCGAACCTATCATGCAGTATGTGGCTGCTCTGCTTGAGCTGCTCGTAAACTGCGAATTCGGCGCGCTCGCGGACGATATGATGAGGGATCAGATCGTAGAGAAGACATGCAGTCCGCGCATACGGGAACGTCTGCTTCTGGAAACGGACCTCACTCTGCAAAAGGCGGTCACTATAGCGGGACAAATTGAGTCTGCAGTAGCTGAAGCTAAAGCTATGGAGAGCACTGAAACTTCAGTTAATGCAGTGCACAGTAGATCACGTGAAGGTGCAAAACAGCGGTGGAGACGGAGATCTGCTCCACGTAAATCCGCATTTTCTCATCAGATGCCTTCAAATGAATCACAAAAAAAATTGGATGCAAAAACATGCTTCCGCTGTGGCACTACAACACATTTAGCAAACTACCCTTAATGCCCAGCAAAACAATCAAAATGCAGACAGTGTGGGAAATTTGGACATTTTGCGAGAGTTTGTCGTAGTTCTGGATCCACCTGCAATGTGCAAGAAGTTGCTGTGCCTGAGTTAACGGTGTCTTTGCACATTGAGGGTGGGAAATCAGTCGACCCTGAACTGCTTGTGGATACTGGTTCAGCTGTTTCCATCCTCCCAGAGCATCTGTACCGCCAGCACTTCTCAGACATTTCCCTTACTGTGCCTAATGTTCATCTGGTGACATATAAGAAAAAGACTATTCCAGTTGTGGGGTGTCTTGCTATTGCAGTTAGCTATCAGTGTCACCGTGCGCAGGCTTCATTCTAAGTTGTACCCGGCGGAACACCATTACTTGGTATGGATCTCTTTAATGCTTTGCAATTTTAATACGGGATGGATCTGTGGTATCTTCTGCAGAGAACAGCCAAGTTGCTGTAAACCTCACTAAGCCTTTGGGTGTGGCTGCTGGCTTCGTACACAAAGTTAATGTTCGTTCAGATGTGCCGCCAATTCAACAGAAATTGCGTAGACTGCCATTTGCAGTGAGAGATGCAGTCTCCCAAGAGTTAAAGAGGCTGGCATCTGAAGGCATCAGAGAAAAAGTAGACTCATCTCCTTGGGTATCACCATTGGTGGTCATTAAAAAGAAATCTGGAGGAATTCGACTTTGTGTTGATTTAAGAGAGCCAAACAAAGCTGTCATCATAGTCACCCTCTGCCACATATTGAGGAAGTTTTTACAGAATTGCGTGGAGCTTCTATGTTTTCTACAATAGACCTCCAGAATGCATACCACCAAGTGACCTTGCACCCGGATAGTAGGGATATAACAGCTTTTGTTACCCATGGCTTTATCGTTTCACACGGGTCCCTTATGGGCTGGCCTCAGAACCTAGTGCATTTCAAAGGATGATGTCTCAAATTTTGGCTGGTCAGGATGGTGTGCAGTGTTATCTAGATGACATCATTGTCTTTGGGAATAATCCAGAGATGCATGAGAAACAACTTCAATCTGTACTACAGTGGTTGCAAAACTGTGGGTTGAAGCTTAATGTAGAAAAGTGCTGCTTCAGGAAAACTGAGTTACCATTCCTTGGCCATGTCATTTCTGCATCAGGCTTGTATCCAAATCCAGATCATGTTCTAGCTATACAACAAGCACCTCCTCCTCATGATGCACAGTCCTTGCGTTCTTTTCTTGGACTTGCCGGCTGGTATTCCAAATTTATTCCCAATTATGAAACATTGGTTGAACCTCTCCGTGCACTGCTCCGAAAGTCTACTGGCTTTTGATGGATGGGTGAGGCCCAGGAATATTTTAACCACCTGAAACATCTGATTACTACTAGCCCAGCCCTTGCACTGTATGATCCTACTTTACCGACAACAGTCACTACAGATGCGTCAGATTACGGCGTTGGTGCCGTGCTGACTCAGAGTCATGGCACTGATGAAAGAACAGTTGCTTTTGCATCTAGAACATTGTCGGATTGCGAAAGGAAGTACTCTACAACAGAAAAGGAGACCTTGGCTTGTGTTTGGGCGACAGAAAAGTGGCGTACTTACCTCTGGGGTCGCCACTTTACTCTTTGCACTGACCACAGTCCCTTGTCTACGCTGCTTTCCACAAAGGGTCTTGGACACGCAGGCATGAGGCTGGCTCGATGGTCTGCGCGCCTCTTGTGTTTTAACTACAGTATGAAATACAAGCCTGGCCAAGACAATGTAACAGCAGATTGTTTGTCCAGACTTCCCCTTCCTGCTGCTGATTACAGCCAAGAGCAAGAGCTTGAGATGGTGGCAGTACTGTCTCCTGAGTTTGCAGCTGTTACTGTAGACCAGCTTAAGGCAACGTGTGATGCCTGTCCTATTCTTCAACAGGTAAAGGCTTGCATTGAAAAGGGGTGGCCTCGTAGCATGAAAAGTTCAGTTATCGCTCCTTATTACCGTCTTCGGAATGAGCTGGCTGTGCATGATGGTTACGTAATTCGGGGGAACACATCGGGTAATCATTCCAGAAGCATTGCAATTTAAGTTCATCCAGTTGGCTCACGCAACTCATCAAGGGATGGTGTGTACAAAGCAGAGGCTGAGAGATTTGTATTGGTGGCCTGGGATGGACTGTCAAGTGGAAAATGCTATCAAATCCTGTTCCACCTGCCTCCAGCATGATAAAACGGCTAATACTCATGTAGCTCCACTCTGTCCTGTGCCTACTCCAACAACTGCTTGGGAAAAACTGGCTATTGATGTAGTTGGGCCCTTGAATAATGCTCCTCAAGGATGTCGTTATGCTATGACGCTCATTGATTACTACAGTAAATGGCCAGAGATTGCGTTCGACACCTGATGTTACTTCTGCGACTGTTGTGAAATTCCTGTCTGCTGCATTCAGTCGTGAGGGAAATCCTCTTGAACTTGTAACTGATAATGGCTCACAATTTGTTTCGGCTGAGTTTGAGGCATTCCTTGCAGACAGAGATATTAAGCATTACCGAAGCTCTGTCTATTACCCCCAAGCGAATGGGGAGATTGAACGCTTCAATAGAGTGTTCAAAGACTGTTTACAGACTGCTAGCATTGAAGGTAAAGAGTGGAAAGCTTTTGTGACAGAGTTTCTACATACATACAGAGCAACTCCACATGCTGTGACAAAACTGTCACCTGCTGAGCTTTTGCATGGCCGACCAATTAAGACAAAACTGCATGTGAGTGGTCTTCCATGTGTGGCCCCTCCAAAAGATCAACAGAATCTGAAACAAATCATCCAACAGTCACAAAACAAAATGAAAGAGTACACGGATCGGAGATGCAGTGCACAACCTCCAAACATTCAAGTTGGGACATTTGTGCGTATTAGGAAGCCTGGTATTAACAAGAAAGGACATTCCAAGTTTACTAAACCTTTTAAGGTTGTGGCTCAGAAAGGCTCAGCAACTTATCATCTTTCAGATGGAAAAGTTTGGAATGCTATGCACCTTGCTCCGGCTGCATCCTGCATCACCAGATCCAATCCAGCTTCTCTAGCAGAAGACTCCTTCAAGCCTTTCGAAGTATCTCAGACACCTCAAATATCAGTTTCTCCTTTTTGTGCTTCGCGTCCTTGTAGAGTGCGTCGGGCCCCAATATGGACCAAGGACTATGTTACATAAAGAGAAGTCCTTGATAACTTAACAGAGGAAGGATATACGAAATACTGGGGAAAAAATGTTTATAGTCTAACAAGGTGTTTGGGACATATTGGTATATAGAAGAGTACTTGTTCATTTACTAATATAAGCCAGTAAAACAACTGAGTTACAAAACTAGGTATTTTGTTATTATTCAGAACTGTTATTTTTCTAATGTTCTGTTCTTTGTTATTTTGGTTATTATCTAAGTTTTCTTCTTCGACTAAAAGGGAATATGTGGTATAATGAGATACATGTATGAACAGTAGGTGTCACTAGTATGCCAGTGGGCACAAATATGTCATGAAGAAGTGAAAGTAAACTGTTAATAAAAGAGAGTTGAAAGCACGCAGCTTGAGATCCTGAAATTCGTTACTGTGCCATACCCAACACCATGTAGAGCGGCTTCAGCCCTCGCTGGTGGCGCATACTTATCGGCTGGGCAAGCGGCCTCGGCACTCCACTCAATGGCCATGCTCCAGGTCTTCCAGGCCAAGCTCCTCACCAGAGCAGACGAGTCAGGTCCGGACCCAACAACACTCAGGGAGCTGACAGAGAAGCGTGACAGACCTGGCTTTGCACGCAACAGAGACCAAACGGCGATCCGCTGTTATAGTGGGCAAAATAAAACACAAACATTTTCAAAGAGAGAGAAAATTTCCTCTTCCATTTCTTATGAGTACCGTGTCCCCTTGCAGCGACCAGGCACTCGAACCAATCCAACCCCTGTCCTCCCGGGCCGAGGCATAGCAGGTCATCCACGGAGTATCAGAATAGGTTCTAGGGAAAATAAAGCGAGGTTATTCACTCCAATTCGCTCGAAGACCCCCGTACTCAGCGGAGTGGTCCCCACTTTGGTTCAGAGCATGGACACACACGTTCTGTGCGCCGAAGTGAGGAATTTGCTGGAAAAGGAAGCCATAGAGGTGGTTCCTCCAGCCCAGAGTGAGTCAGGCTTCTACTGCCATTACTTCCTCATCCCCTCAGATGTCTGAATCATGCCCTGGCGAGACGGCCATTCAGGATGATTACACTGAAACAGACCCTCTCGCAAATCCGCCCGGAGGACTAGTTCTTTTCTCTGGATCTAAAAGACACCTACATTTATATCCAGATAGCAACAACAAGAGACAGAGACAGACGGGAATCTGGCGTTCTCAACTACCTCGACGATTGGCTCATTCTGGCCCAATTGGAGGCAGAGTCACTATCTCACAAAGCCCTTCTCCTCAGCCATTTGAAATGCATGGGGCTCAGGGTGAACTTTTCCAAGAGCACACTGTTTCCCAGCCAGCGAGTCTCATTCCTGGGAACAGTATTCAACTCAGCTCAAATGAAAGCAAAGATCACAACAGAGCGCGCCCCTTAGCATACGGCGGCTCGCGGCCTCCTTCAAGGCTGTTGCCTCTCACCCCCTCAAGAGGTTTCAGAAAATGCTAGACCTCATGGCTGCAGCATCTCCAGTGCTACGGTTGGGCCTGCTGCAAATGCGCCCCCTCCACCACTGGCTGAAACTGCGGGTCCCATCCCACGCATGGCTTCATGGACACCATGTTGGCTGGAACAACCTTGTTGTTCATTTTCTGAGGGGAGCCAGGAGGCTAAATCCGCCCCGGCCTCTCACTGTCCCTATACGTGGGACCTACCCACTGTTCTGAGGGCCCTGAAGGGTCCTCCCTTCAAACCGCTGCAGTCTGTTGACCTTTGGTCCCTGTTGTTTAAAACCGCTCTGCTACTAGCGTTATCATCAGTCAAGCAAATAGGGGACTTGCAGGCACTTTCTATAAGCCCTAATTGTCTGGAGTTCAGGCCTGGCAACTCCAAGGTCGTCCTGAAACCAAGGCATGGCTATATACCTAAGGTGCTCTCAACTCCATTCAGAGCATAGGTTAACAACCTCTCTGCGCTTCCTCCCTCATAGGAGGACCAGGAGTTGAGTTTACTCTACCCTGTTAGTGCTCTGAAAGTCTACATCAAGTGTTCCACCGGTTGGAACAACTCTTTGTTTGCTTCGGTGGCCACGCTAAAGGACACCCGGTCACGAAGGAGAGACTTTCTAAATGGATAATTGGTGCCATTCTGCTAGCCTACAATGCCCTATTGAAGTAGAAGCCCACTCAACTATTGCCTCTTCGTGGGCATGGTCTGTGTTGTGTGCATGCCATTTTACCAAGGACTGCTTCTCTAATCTTGGCTTTTATCTTTGTTGGCTTCTAATGTTCTTTATTTGGACTAACAAGCTCTCCGAACCACAACCTGTAAGTACGATTGATACGTTATGCGTACATTTTCAACTGAGTGCTCAAAATATTACGTTTTTGGGCTAATATGTGATGTATACCTAGTGCAGTTTTAGGTTTCCAGGTAAAGCACAATATTACTGTCTAACTGAAGTAGTTCTGATAATTGGCTGTGAACCTAAGAATGTGTCTATTAATGTAGACTGACGTTGTTCTAATTACTTCCTTTAAAAATAAAGAATGTAGTGTAGCGCACAGACTTTATAATCATAGTGAAATTGCTGTTTATTTTGCTGCACCGGCAATTATAGGGTTAATGTGGGAGAGACTACACTGTTAGAAAAAGAGGTACAATACAGGTCCATTTTTGTTCCCTAAGGTACAAACTTTGCATATGTACCCTTAAAAGTACAAAAATGTATCTTTAAGGTACAATTGTGCACCTTTAAGGTACAATTATGCACCTTCCATTGTACATTGTGAGCTTTTCGAGGTGTAAGGTACATATTTGTCCCTTACATATTTGTACCTTAATGTTTAAATATAAAATGGCAGGAATTAGTGGATGCTGAAAATGTCATCTCTCAATATAGAAACACAAGTTAACCTATACTATCAAACTCAATAATTGTCAAACTAAATTAACTGTAAAGTTTTGAGATATGGGCAAAATAAATCAGAATGTGTAAAGTTTTGAGATATGGGCAAAATAAATCAATGTTTTTTTTTGTTTTTGTTTTTTTTTGTGAAGTGTCCCTTTGAATCATTTTTAATCATGTTAATGAGGATTATGTAATCATTTATATTCACAAACAGTATTGAAGAATTTGATTTTCAAACCCTTTACCCTATTTATATTAGAATAAAACAGACAAATAATTGTTAACGCTTTAAGTTGTGTTCTATTGAAAGGATCTAGCTATAGGCTAACCAGAGTTTGACTCGGCGGAAGCATAAATATTGCAGCGCGGAAGGATACATGAGTGAATCGACAGTGATCCAACTGTCAGTCTCTGTCAGTGTCGATCAAAGGTGGGAGGATGGCGCTTCGACATTTATCCACGGAAGATTTAATCACGGAGTTATTTAATTTTGGGATAGAGGTCACTGAAGAGGAAAGAAGTAAATTCAAAGGTAAAGTATTTGAATTTTTAATCAGTGTTTGTGGTGTTAATTCAAAGTTGGAAGTTAACTTTTACTGTTAATGTTAGCGCTAGCCAAGTTCATACTCTGTCAACATTAGCTAGCTAGACTCACATTGACGATTGCCATTAACGTTAACTAGTTAACGTTAGTTAAAACATTATTATATAATAATAGTATAAATAAATATTATTATTATAAGTAGCAGTGCTATCTTGGCTACAGTTCACCATCGAGCTAATGTTAACTTTTCGGCGGCAAAAACGCTCCTCATCCAACTCTGCCGCCGAAAAGTTAACGTTAACGTGAAATATTAATGAAATATTAAAATATTTCAGAACAAAAGTCTAATGGGCGGCAAAAACGTTTTTTTTCTTTCTTTTTTTTTCCATCATTATAGCTTAGCTATAAAACTACTGCGTCAGAGTTGGATGAGAAGCGTTTTTGCCGCCGAAAAGTCTTTTGTTCTGACTTATGTGAGCTAGCTGGACTGCGTCAGAGGAGAACGATAAAAAAAAATAAAAAATAAACTTTTTGCCGCCCAACAGTCTCTTGTTCTGGAATATTTTAATGCTAAAGCAAAGCCATTTGGGCGGAATGTGACTATCGATAGCCAGTGAGGGTTTGAAAGTATGATTTAGTCTAGGGATGCACCGAATATTCGGCCTCCGAAAATTTTCGGCCGAAAATGGCCCAAAAGTGCATTTTTGGTTTTCGGCCGAAAGACTTTTATTACCGAAAAAATACGGCCGAAATGTTGTGATGACGCAAACAGAAACCGCGAGCTGCACGTGCACCTGCATAGCGCAGACCACGAGCTCCTCGCGACATTCACTTCAAACCAGTGGGTCTTAATAGAGAACATTTCTCCCTCTTCTTGCCCCCTTTGAGCAGCTAACTAAAGAGATCAGCTCCTCTGATGCATCAGTAGAGGACGATATTCCTTTAATCGCAGCACTAAAGCGTCTCCTAAGCAAAGAGGTTGAGACGGACCACGGAGTGAAAACAAAGAAAAGTACACTCTTAAAGTCTGTCAGCACACGTTTCACAATGAGATCCATTCGGATCCTCTGCACTTCATCGCGACTGTACTTTATCCGCGTTATAAAGATCATTACTTGAATGCGGAAATAAAGCAGCGCGCACGAGAAATGATCCAGACTGCGATGGATGCGGAGACGGAGCAGCGCACGGAGAAGGAGATCAGAGAGCAGAAAAAAAGACTCGTCTCTCTGCACTCTCGTTGTCTGATATGTTAAGTGAAATCCTGCAAGAAAGTGGCTCAAATAATAATAATACGTAGGCTATTATGTTCTTAGGCTACTATATATGTGACTATCAGATTGTAGCCATATTTCTGCTAGATATTTTTTTATTAATTTGATATAAATGTTTATTTATGCCCTGGCCCTATTTAAATACACTCTGTCAAATCTTTCTCAAATGTCAGGCATATGACAAGCTCAACCGCTCAACAGGTAGATGGTTATCTGTCTGAAGTCCCCATACCCAGAAGTGATAACCCTCTTGCCTATGGAGAAGTAATGCACTTTTCTTGTAGTAGTCCTACAGAGAAAAATTACAAATGCACTTGACCTAAATGCACTTTGTTTTTATGAGAGAACATTTAATTTTAAAACCTTTCTGCAGGCCAGTACATTATTTTTCAATGTGCACATGAGTAGGGTCGTTAAACATTTCAGTTTGAATTTTATTTTATACTGTGCATTGTTGCAATGTGCTAAATAAATATTTGCATAATTTGTAATTGATTTATTCTTTGAAACTTTAATATTAATTTATGCAATTGCAATGCCTTGATTTTAGTAAAGTTAGTACACAGTCATAGCCATAAATGCAATGGTACTAATAATCGGCCTAATTTCTTTCGATGTTTCGGTTTTCGGCCTTGGTTTCCTCTTTTTCGGTTTTCAGTTTCGGCCAAGAATTTTCATTTTGGTGCATCCCTAATTTAGTCTTTATTTTGTCGTCAAACGGTCTTAGAACATCTTCATAAAACCATGTCCGTTAACGCTAAGACTAACGTTAACATTAAATTACAACATCAGGTTAACTGACAGAACTGACCAACGGTTGCTAACCTCCCTTTCGAGTAACGTTAACATTACTAAGGTTATCTAGCTGCTGTTATACAAATAAACCGATTACTATCATTAATGGTTTTAACTTATTTCAATACTTTCCCCGCTGTCCTGAAAAAAAAAGATAAAGATAGGCCTAACGTTACATTATATTAATATTCAGGGCTGTGTGTGTGTGTGTGAGAGAGAGAGAGTGAGAGAGGCGCATTTCTAGCGTCTCTAATGAGGTAGCTATGCCTAAATACTTTCAATGTGTTTTATATGGATATTAGGGCTTCTCAAAGTCCGGACCAAACGGCAAGCCCATAAGTTACCTCTGTATATGAGAAAAATACCCACTGAACCAAACTGGATCAAAACTATTTTTTCCCCATTGACTTACACTAACGTTACAGTCTGACATAATGTGCCTTTTTAAATTGTTGTATGTTGTTACCACAGTGGTGGTTAACATTGCTGTTTTTCTTTTCTCTATTGTCTAGATAATGAAGTTGACGGAGAAGCAGTGGACTATGGATTGACTGAGAGGATGATTTCATGCCTCTTTGAAGGATCGTTTAAGAAGCAAGCCAAATTCAACCGATTTGTTCAGCAGTTCTAAACATACACACAGATTGGGCGTTATGTGGAAAACTATTAATTCCTCTTTCTTTCTGTCATCACTATTACGCCTACTTGGTGAAATATAAACAGGACTGGACTGTCCTTGACCCTTTTGAGGTGATGGATTTTCATGCTTTGGATACAAACTGTGTCGATGATAAACTGTTTGTTAGTATGCGGCATTTATGTTAAACTGTGTTGGGAGGGTTGTAGAGCGTTGTGGATGAGCTCAAAGCTTGTGTTTTTTAATCCAGAACACATCAAGTGTAGTTTATCCGTTAAGTGACTCTTTACTTTGGTGTGGTGTGCTATTTATAACACGTGTTTAAAGGGTTGCGCAATGTAGCCAATCACAGACTCAGCTGTTGATTTCTGGAACGCAGTGGCCAATCAGAGGTGATTAAGTTAAAATCTACTCACTGCAGTGCTGAAATTGCATGCTCACGAATCCTCTGTGAAAGACTCTGTGCGTATATTTATTGTGTTATAACAGAGCTTTATGAGATCGCGATGAACTGAGATGTCAGCTTTTAGTGATAATAAAGGAAGCGCTGCTCGCAATCTGCCAAACCATGCACGCCGCAGCCCATGTTTGCTTTTCTGTTAAAAATAACAGTGGTTTGTGAAAGTTGATGCTTAGCCTAAATAACAAATAGGCCTATTTTATCGAGTGTTTAATGCTGGAATGTTGTAGAATTTAGGAGATGTTACAGAACCATTTCATGTAAATTTATTAGAATGTACCGGGGTGGGGGGGGGGAGTCTATATAGATACTTTTTATGTGGGCTTTTGCGCGAGCGGGACAAAACATGAAAGAGACGCTAGGGCGGAGCGGGACCAGATAAGATATATTTCTGCGGGCGCGGGACAGAATCTTGCGGGACCGGGACTGAAAAATCCGGTGACACCACCCTTCGCCCTTTTTTTTAACTGCTCGTGCCGCCCCCAATGTATCATGAAAAAATGGCGCCACGGGCGACTGCCCGGTTCGCCTGTGCCAAAAACCGCTACTGGTGCACACCGATAAAAGCGCGCGAGTAACCAGCTCAGTTGAGCTTTTCAGCGTCTTAATTGTGTTTGAATGTTTTTAACTCTTTTGAATGTTTAAATTGGCAAGTGGCAAGGCGTAAAAACACGTGAAAATGTTAAGCTTTCGTGACGATGCACGGCAGTGGCCTGTCAACTGTCCTGATCGTCTTTTTAGGCTGGCCTCAGCCAGACGGTTGAGATCGCCGGGGCCCCCCTTTAGCCGTGGGCCCCTATAATCTTCACCACCTTTCACCCCACTAGCGACGGCCCTGTGTGTATTAACTAATGATCCGTTAAACATTACATAATGATTGTTAATGATTTATTAGTGAAAGTTAATATAAACTTTATAAAGTTTATATTATAAAGTGTTACCCAATTAAATTATAATATGAAATTATTATAAAGTGTTATTATAATGTGTTACCAAAAGTTTAACTGCTTCTGTGGCTTGAGACTTAGCCAGTAGTAAACAGACAAGAAACCGCTCTGACAGGTTGGATTCATGCAGATAAGCTTTGTGAATCTGTGGTAAGTTAGAACAGAGAAAGTGAGTGTTAGACTCTGGTCATAATCAGTGATTTGTAAATTAATGTTGTCAGCTAGCTAACTGTAACGTTAGCAGTGTCTTATAAATTGAACACAAGTTATGGGATGATGATATCTAATTAACAGATAGCGTAACAGTGTACATATCTTTTTCAACATGACTGAAAACATTAAAGAAATAGAAAAAGGAAGTCTCTACTCGTGACGTTTATGGTTCCTACAAATAGCTTCCTGTGTGACATTACACTGAGGGTGTAGTGCAATGTCACAACATAAAATATGTTAAAAAAAAGGGCAGTTGCAACAAAGAGGAAAATTTTAGAGACATCCACTTAGAAGTTAAACTACTTTTCTGAGGTAAGAAATGTAATTCTTGCAATTTTCTTTCTCACAGTTTTTTTTAAAATTTGTTTTATATACAGGCTATAAACTTAAAAACCAACCTGTTCATTGCAGAGTTTTTAAATAACAGAAAGTGAGAGCTGTGAGTTGTTTATAGGTGAGAGTTTGCAGTATTTTCTCAGCTTACAGTGAGTTCTGTGAGTTTTTCTGTGAATCAAGTCTCAGTTCCAGTCATTTATCTTCATAAATATTTTAGCATAATAAAGGTATTTAGTTTTTGCCACAATACAAAAAATAATTTTGTACAACCTGTATTCATGTATGTTTTTTATGAATAGAAGTTTATTTAGTAAATGAAAATAATTGCTGTCACTCAGATGAATCGCTTTTACTGATGTAACTGTAAAAATGGTCAGCCTGATGTTAAGTCATACATTTTTACAGTGGATGTATAAAATAGGCAAACATGATCAATATAGCAGATGACTATGTACAGTATATGCATGAGTGTAACAGTGAAAATGTGGCTTATCCTTATAGATCATTCTATTACACTAGGTAACAAATATAGTAATGAGGTATGGTTGTTAAATGTCTGTGACAGATATGTATTTTGTGTTGTATAGTGATAAAGTGTACTCTGAAGGTGTCTTGGACTCGTTCGTTGCTATTGTAAAGTCCTATGATGTCATCCACTCTATGAACCCTGATGGCAGGAAACCAGATCACTTCCTTTATTTTCATCAGCTCTGTGTTGGTATATACTCACTCAGGTTGGTCAATATTTGTCATCATTATGAATAAGGATGATTATAATGTGTATTAATAGCAGTAGTGGAAAGCAGAGTATGTGAGCGGAGTGGAGCGGCAACAATTTCCCCTCCGCACTCAGAGCATTTAATAATCACTCCGGCTCTGCTCCGGGTTCACAATTTCCCGCTCCCGCCCCACTCCGCGCTCACTGAAATCAGAAACACCGCTCCGCCTTGCTTCGTGGCTAAAGTATTTCAGTATGTCTGAAATCTTATGTTCATAACGTAGCCTATATTAAAATATAAAATAACAGGAGAGTTTCAAAGTGGTTTATTGTGTGCAAACTTTTTTTCCTACCACATGCCAAACTAATAACACTGTTGTCAGCATTAAAAGGTATAATTGCTGCTTCTTCTGTGCAAATTTTGTTAGTGATGAAAATAACTACATTTTCATCAATTATTTCATCTACATGTTGTGGGATTGCCCCTTTAATAATAGTCTGCATGGCCCCTTTAAAAATGGCGCACTGATTGCACAAGGTGGGTGGGTAGGTCAGGTAATCACGTAGCTATATAGACACAGGTGAGATAGTTTCCTCATGACTTTGTATCGATGTGACCTGTTTGCGTAGGTCTTGTATCTCCTTCACTCCTAGGTAAAGGTAGGTTTTGTTCAGCTGGAGAATTATAGATGGAAGGGAATTATAGACTTCGAATATGGGTGTTTGTGGGAATTTAACTTAATTCACATGCTTGATTTAATGTGCTTGTTTGGTGTAATTTTAGATTAGTCGGTTATGTTCGGGCATTGTTAGTGAGCATGTGAGTGTTATGCACGTCAAAGGTAATTTTATTTTTCCCTTCCTCTATTTGTGTAATTTTTTTTTTTTTTTTTTTAAATGGGAGAGGAGTGGGGAGGAAGTAAATGAAAACATCTTTATTTGTTTTACAGAAGTTGCTAGCTGCTGCTTTGCTGAGTTTGATTGAAATTGAGTTTGTTTCAGTTCAAGTTGCTTCATTGTATTTTATTTATTAGGTTTTGTTTATTAACCAATTTAGTTAATATTATTTGGGTTGGTTGTATTTCTTTGTCTTGTTTCACATTGATGCTACTCCATTACGTAGTTGAGATTGTGGTTTATTTATTTTTGTTCTTTCTGGTTTTGGTTTATTTGGTTGATGTGGAGTGGGTTTGAATTATTGTACTTTTGGTTTTGATTGGTTTGAAGTGGGTTTTTTTTTTTTTAAATCATGGCGCGGTGAAATGTGTTACGCCAAGACATAATTCCAAAGAAAGAAACCTCCTTGTTTAGTATGTTTTTGTTAACTGTGTTTCTTTGTGTATTAGATTTCTTTTCTTCGTGTGTGTTTGGCCAGTGTACGGGTGGTTGACCCATGTGAACTGACTAACGAAGCCCATTGGGCTGATTCATTCACATTGATTAACATGTTTTTTTTTCTCTTTTTTTTTTTTAATTGATGTTGAGCTCAAGGTGTTTTAATTAAGTGAGAAATAAAATTGTAGCCTGTGGTTTGGTCTCTGCTTGTCCTTTTCATTTAGTTGAAAGCCTGTTTTCGGGGAGGCTTCAAAATTGGGGTCTTGAGTACGGGCCTTACTAGTGTAAGTTGATCGAGTCCTACGGTCACATACAGATCGATGCGTTTCTTACAGATTTCTGCTCATTCAAAATCAGATACAGATGAAGTAGCACCGTAAGATTACATTTGTTTGAATGCATTATTGCGAAAGCGGTTGCGTGGGAATGTGCTGTACCTGTTTAAGCATGCTTTAACCCGAAAATATTAAGTAAAAGGAACAGACAAACTCTTTGAGATCTAGCCTGTAACTTCCCACTCTGCTATTGCCATCATTATAACCTTCTGATTTGAGAGCTCCATCTGTATCAAGCTATAGCTATATGTTTAAAATGTGAATTCTTGCTAAATATGCAGCTATATTATGGGCCGTTGGCATAATTGTACTTGTGAAGGAGCAGTGGTGGAGCGCTCTTGGAGCGAGTGAAAACCACGACGCTCTGACTTTTAAAAATTCCGGTCCTCGCTCCAGTCAAAATCACTCCGCGTTCCGCTCCTCACACATACTTTGGTGGAAAGAGTAGCCTACTAAGAAATTGTACTTAAAGGAACACTCCACTTTTGTTTAAAATAGGCTCATTTTCCAATTCCCCTAGAGATAAACAGTTTTACCGTTTTCAAATCCATTCAGCCGATCTCCGACAGTAGCTGTTTTTGGCACGGGCGAACCGGGCGGCATTTTTCATGATACATTGGGGGCTGCGGGGGGTGGGGTGGTGGGGGGGGGTATGGGATAGCAAAGTTATTACGCGGGAATGAGGGTATAGCCATATCGTATTCCTCTCAAAAACTACTCTGAGTACTAGTTACTTTTCAGCCGGTGATATTTAATGAACTACCAAAAAAATATTCATATCAAAGATCTATGTGGATAATAGCTACTTTGAACAAAACCCACTTTTATCTTACTGATGAAATAGCTTGAAAAATATAAATATCATACTACCCGTGAACTGAAAGTTGCAACTGATTTCAGTGTTGTGATGTATTTACAAGTGAAACAGAATATTGAATAAAGGGTGGGGGTTTATTGTGGTGCACCTCTACTAGTAGTGTACCTCTACTGTCTCCAACACTGTACTCCACCTCTTGCTCATTGCAGATTCACGGTTGGACAGGAGTAGTTAATAATACCTGTTTGTTATCTGACATCACGCTTCACCACTTCTGGGTCCTAACGCTCTGCCAGACGCCCCAAGAAAACACCAAACTGTGCTAATATACACCCACGATACTGAAAAATGCTAACCCTAACCTTTATCTCCATATACTTAAATCCCAAATGGCCAGACAGTGATTCAGCTAAAATAGTGTCCAAGACACTGTGAGCACGGACTGTAGTGTGCACAGCAAATGTTTAAATGCTTAGCTTAAATATGTAATATTAATTAAATAGTGCTCATAAATGGCTGTTGAGATAGTATTCTCAACTGAAATGAGTAGAGGCTTGGACCTGGAAACAGCAGTCCTTACATCATGACTTAAGAAGTGGATTCTCCCGAAGCAGTCAAACTGATGTCATCAGAGCCAGAATGCCATTTAAGAGCGTTGGGAGCAATCTTTGCATGCTGTATACGATAATAGCTATATTTAGAATTTAAATAAAACTTGTGTTGTCATGCTTGACAAGTGGCCACTTACGACACAGACAAAGCTAACTACTACACTAGCTATATAGAAAAAGACGCACATACTACACTAGCTATATAGGAAAGAATGCCATTCTGCAACCAAGCCTGATCCAAACGCACTTTAGGCAGGATTTAGGTAAGGAAACGGTTATTTGTATTGGCCGCCACGCCAAATCATGCTCGCTTGCTTGCTTGCTTTTCTGTTTAATTTAACTGTTTTTTGTGAACATATACTTTAATAACAAATAATTGTAACACTTTACAATATGGTTCGATTAGCTAATGTTAGTTAATGTATTAACGTGTTTATTATTGTAAAGTGCTATCTAAATAATATATTTCGTTCGAGCGTTCACTTGAAAATATTACAACCCGAAAAAATTACTTAATTACAGTAACGTGAGTAGTTGTAATTCCTTGCCTCCACAATGCTAAATTGACAGCTTGTATCACAGTATAGAATTTGTCTCATTCTGTGATAAGAAGCAACATGGAACCACAGAAGCTAACTGTTTCAAACACGACTGATGTTATATAGTGATTTTGGAGCAAAATATGATGGCCTATTAGTCTCATAAATGAATGTTAAGCAAACATACTACCTATCCCTGTTGCCAGGAGCAGCTGTTTTATAACTAATTTTGAAAAGTACATTCACATAAGATTATGTGGTTGTTTTTAAGAAGGGCAAAAGCAAAGAAGGGTAAGTGAAGGTTTAAAAGAAAAAAGGGTTTAAAACCGTGTAAACAGAAATGTGCCAGTAAAAAAAAAATAATGTGGGGTATGGGTAATGTTGGGAATCTTTTGAATTTTAATGTTTCTGATTCTTGTCAATTCCTAATTTCGATTTCAATAAGGTAAAAAAAAAATAATGAATAAATAATAAAAAATCTTAGATATCGTCTTATTGCAAAATATTTCATTGTAAGCTGAATGAAAATCAACAGGCTAAAGAACACTTGAGAAAAGAGCCCGCGAGTCTTGACTTGAATGGTTTAAAATCACATTGAAAGTGTAGTTTGTTATAATAAAAAAGGTGGACTCCAAGCACATGTTTGGTAGGACACAAAAAAAAGAGCATTTTATTTAGCATGTTAACCCATACCTAGGCTTGGGAATCCAAAATCTATTCCAATTCTGGAATAGGATGCTTAAGGTCAGGAATCGTCTACTTGTTAGAAATTTACAATTTTGATTCCTCTTATTGATTCCTTTGTGCACATTTTAATATGACTTTAAACCATTCAAGTACAAGCAGACTCATGCTCTGTTTTCTGTCCTGCACACATAGGGGCATAACCATCATTTTAGAAATGAGGGGGACAGCAATGTAAAAAAAAATAAAAAAATTTTACTTGTCTTTTAATTGGCTAAGAAATCAAATACACTGTTGGATGATAACCAATAATTTGTATTCTATATTTTTTTTTCTATATTTTCCTAATGACAATTTTAGGATTGGTTTATAAAAACACATAAGGCAGAATAGTTTCTATACCCTTATAAATGTGTCAATTAGCACTGCATTATTCATATACGATATTTATTACCTGGAAATAACCTGAAAGTAGTTTTTTTTTTTTTTTTTTTTTTTTTTTTTTTTTTTTTTTTTTTTTTTTTTTTTGCTACAGCCATAGCAGGATGCCTTTGTCCATTCCAATACATTAGGGATTTCCTGCATGTCATAAGTTATTATATATTACATCTATGAGGCCGTTTTGGATTTGCGTGAGAACGTCCTCCGGCTTCAAGGATGAATGAAACATGCACTGCACGAGTGTTTAGCACTCAGTAGTCTCAGCCTCAGACGTCACACCCACGGACCATTAGCTAAACGTCTGATGCATATGGGATACAGAAGTGGAAACACTTCAGGAATGTCGAAGTCGTCATCGGATTGGTTGAATTCTACAGGATTTCCGCGAGATGTGTTTGTCGCATTCTTTAATGTTCCACCTGGAAACAAAGATACCGTGGCGCCCAACCCCCTCATGAAAGAAGAAAGCCGCCGTGATTTCAAATGTGACGACAAGCGCTTATCAGGATCAGCTAAACACTGGATTTTCAAAAATATGTGAAATATTTAAAGTTCGCAGCATAGAATCTTTAAAATATGTCAGTTTAACACACCGGTCTGTTATTGTAGTGACATTTACGTACCCCGAAACGTGATGCTGAACATAACGAACTGTGATTGGTTGTTTGACATGTCGGTCAAACGGCCTCATTGGCGGGCCTTGTCCAATGAAAGCTGTAATGAATTTCAGGAATTCCAGTCTTTCTGGTTTCTTCGCCGATTTGCAACAACATCCAAAGCATGCACACAGAAAAAGGGATTTTAAATGCATCTGAATTACAAATAAATCTTGGTTGCTCTATCAGTCAGATGCACGTAAAATGCATGCGATATTAAAGGGGTCATATGATGCTATTTCAAGTTTTCCTTTCTCTTTGGAGTGTTACAAGCTGTTTGTGAATAGATAAGATCCCTGAAGTTGGAAAGACTAAATTCTGAAACCCAAAGAGATATTCTTTATAAAATTTAAGACTCGTCCACACCCTCCTAAACGCCTCCTTTAAACATGCCCCCACATATCTACGTCACTATGTGGGACGTCTCCTAAATGTTCACGCAAAGAAAAAAGGCATAACTTTTATACTCACTGTAGTATTGTTGCTGCCACTGTCCCTTCCAGGACTAGAAATCAGTGGTTAAGTTATATTTACAACACTGTTCCAGAACAGTTCAAACCAAATATTTAGACACTTAACATTGTTCTTGCTCCATCCATAACTGTCCTTCTATCATCTGAATTTTCTATTTACTTATACTGCTGTGTGCTCTGGTAATATCAACGGTATGACCCATTTCAGGAGCTGACAAAATTACGATTTAAAATCAGAGCATAGCTAACATTCACTAAAATATTGAAACACTAATGATGCTGATTCAAATCGATGACAGTCAAAGCAAAGCGTGGTTTGAACGTCCCACCCCCGCAGCTGAACCTGTATTTTATTTGCTGAAGCGCAGGGCTCCACCCCAGAAGTTTGAAAAGCCCGTCAAATGCCGGCTCGCTCTTTTTCTCCGTAGTTGCCGTATTTGTTTTTTGTTTTTTTGTTTTTGTTTTTGTTTTTTTTTTTACTTTTGGTGAAAAATAAATGTAGCGAAGTTGAATACTTTATTTTTATTCAACTCAAGTAAAAGAACCACAATTTAATTATACTAAAGAAAGTAGAAAAGTGTAAAAATGTACTCAAGTACTGTAACGAAAGTAGTTGTTTAATTATTTACTTTCGACTTCTGATTAACAGAAATTAAAAATCAAATGCTCATTCCTTCATGTCTCTAGGCTAGTATGTTTTTATGTTCCAGCTGATAATATCTACTCTGCTGAGATGCCTCAGACAGTAACAGCTCTGACAGGCTCTTGTGTGCAGATTCCTTGCACATTCAACATCTCCAATTTTGAGGACAAACGTAAGAGGGCAAAATCTATTTATGGAATCTGGCTAAAAAACAAATTGCAGTTTGCAGACGAAGACAGTTTTATAGCGTTTAATAGCAGTAAAAACATCATTAGAGGATTCAGTGACATACAGATGACTGGAAATCTCAGTGAGAGGAACTGCACAACTGTCTTCTACAACATCATGATGAATCATTCAGACAGATATTACTTCAGACTGGAAATGGAGCCAAAAGTGTTCAAAGGAACATTTAACCCCAGTACAGATGTTTCAAGAAAGAATGTGAAGATCAATGTCAGAGGTAAATATCATCCCAGACCATCCACACACCAAAGTACAAAGATTAATTTGCCCAACTTTAAAAAGACATGAAAATACTAATTACATAATATATTAATACTAAGTCAGTTTTATATTTTATATACATGTCAACAAACTGCATTTTTGAAAAATACCGTAACATGTTGAGGGGTTGCATTTTTATGCATGTAGTAGCTGACAAATAGTAATATAAAAGATACAAAGCAGTGATTTTAACTTCTCAAACAATCGATAAGTGCAAATATTCTAAACCTCACCCCAAGTGTGAACACCTGACCTTCTAACATGATTGTGCATTGTACGTTTTACTAATGCTGTCTGTCTTCATTTACCCTGTAGATTCACCTCAACCTCCTGAACTTAAACCCAATGATCTGAAAGTGATGGAGGAAACTACAGTCAATCTGATCTGCTCTGCTGAAGCCCCCTGCCCCAAACAACCTCCTACAATATCCTGGTCTAACATCCCTGAATCTGCTCACATTACAACACAGTTACAGGAGAAACCTGATAAAACACAGTCAGTATTTTCATACATGACATTCAAAGCTTCATACAAAGATCACAGAAGGAACATCTCCTGTACTGCTACATATCAAAGAAATACACCCGATGCCTCAACTGTGGAGACTATTGTAATGCTACAAGTCTTGTGTAAGAGATTTAAAGTACTTTTGTGTTTTTAATGATCCTTGATGTGATGAAACAAAAATGTATCAGTTGTTAACCCTGTATATGTTCTTGTGTTTTTCTCAAAGTTCCTCCAAAAGAAACTCACGTCATCATTACTCCATCTGTTGGCACTAATGTGACTTTGACCTGCAAAAGCCGCGCCAGTCCATCAAATGACTTGAACTACACCTGGTATAAACATGGAGAGGAGACACCTATAGCTTGGGGAATGAAGATTAATTTAACCAAAACTCAGAATCAAATAGGATCATACTGTTGCATTGCACAAAATAAATATGGAAAACAGTCATCAGAAGAGGCCCAGTGCACAGTTAAAGGAAAATAAAGCATTGTTTTTGTATTTTTATGTTTAGATGTATCATGGATTCATGAATTTTAACTTTTGTAATTTAGGACAGAGTGGACTCTCTCATCTGGTGATACATAGCTGTACAGGAGGACTTTTTGCTTTTTTTCTGTTGTCTGCAGTATTTTTCTACTGTGTGAGGTAAATATAATAACAGGAATGTAGCTCATGTCTGTAATGTTGTATTTATTAATTACATGTGTATATAATTTATGAAAGATTTTTTAATTTACTTTTTTAATTGTATTCGTGTTTTTTTTTTTTATTTTTTATTTTTTTTTTTTTTGCAACAGAACAAAGGCTTCAAGACAGGCCCATGTCATAGGAAGTGATCAGGTACAAAGTAACATTGAGTAACATAAATTAAGTTAAATATTGCCAGTTGTTTTGTCAACTAAAATTGTTCCAAATAAAGTCACAGCAGAACTGACCGTTGCATGTCTGTGTCTCAACCCATAGCTGTTTGATTCTTTAATGAATCAGTGTTTTTTTGAACCATTCAGTTGAGTGAATGATTCAGTGACATAATCATTAAAAAAAAAAAATGTTCCTGTTGGATCTGTGTATATGAACAAATCGACTGAGAAAAGACAGCAACAGTCATACTGAACATTGTTGTAAATTGTTTGTATAAAGTAAATTGTTTTCTGCTAATCTTCTAAAGACTGTAGGGTATCAGAGCAAATCAGACAATTTAAGATTCGATCAAGAACATGGTTGAAACAAGAGGAGCCGAATTCCACAGCAAGGCCCAAGACAACAGGATGTTCGTAAATCAGATCCTAGCGCCAGCCAGTCTGAAGCAAGCCTAACCAGCCAGCTCTTTCACAGAACAGCTTGCAACATTAACACAAAAGAACAATTCAGAAAGGATATTGTCAATTTTGGGGCAAGTAATCAAGATTGAAGATTGATCACATGTAAATCCATTATAGTAATCACGATCACAAGCTCTTTGAATTGACTTCCCCCCACCTAGAGGACAAGAACTAGACAGTGATTCCTTAATCCTTTGGAGACCTTTTAACCTCTCTGGCCTTCACAGAACATGTCCTTATATCCCCAGAATGGCACAGAAACTGTCTTTCCATGTATATATGCCCCTAAATGACGCTAAAAGGACTTATGAGCAACTAATCATTTCTATGCATAACTCCATATTATGTATGTAACCCACACATTTGACTATCATGTTCTAATCACTTATTGTGTATGTATTTTGAATATCTACTGAATAGTTTATAGGATTATATTCATGTTGGGTATGTATGAGTTTGAAAATTCATGCTTTAAACGTTTCTATTAATCAATACTTTGTCAAATGTATCATATTCTCATTATAAAAATCATGTCAAAAATTATTCCCTGCAAGAGCTGGAAAATTCGGACCATGTGACTGATAAGATAACATGATTAATGTATTGGAAGGAGGAACATCGCAACACCATGAGCAAAGACAATATCTAATTGGTCAAGACAACATTTGGGATGTGTCCAAAAGCCTAGTTTAAATACTGACACCATCAAATTATGCTTTTAGTCATCGCTTTTAGCCATGCTTTTTGCCACTGCCTGTGAATTCGTCGAGCGCCGTTCCAGCGTGCTTCGGCCTGGGCGCCCGTTGCTACTTAGCCATGATGAGAAGAAAACCGTCTTGTTACTTCCATTCTTCTACTTTTCCGTTTAAAGTTTGTGTTTTGAGTTAAGTTTTGTCTCCGAGTTCACCTCGAGTCTGTGACCACCTCAAAACTTCAACCAGCCCACAACTCTGCATCTTCAGCCAACACCCAACCATTGGCTTCCCAAGACATCACTTCAAGGACTACTGAATTTCCAGCCAATCAGCAACCTCGGGAAACCCCATTTCGGCAACCAGACAACAAAGGGAACCCTTTACACAGGCAATGCAAGTACCTCCAGAATCTAGCTGAACTGGTGCATTTAATATAAATTTTAACCTCATTGAGAAACTCAGTGCGAGGGTTAATTAAGTGATTGATAGTTGTTCAGGTCTATGCAATCGCACATATGTGACCCTGGACCACAAAACCAGTCTTAAGTCGTTGGGGTATATTTGTAGCAATAGCCAAAAATACATTGTATAGGTCAAAATGATTGATTTTTCTTTTATGCCAAAAATCATTACGGTTAGTAAAGATCATGTTCCGTGAAGATATTTTGTAAATTTCCTACTGTAAATATATTAAAACTCAGTAATATGCATTGCTAAGAACTTCATTTGGACAATTTTAAAGGCAATATACTCAATATTTAGATTTTTTTGCACACTCAGATTCCAGATTTTCAAATAATTGTATCTCGGCCAAATATAGTCCAATCCTAACAGGCCATACACCAATTGAAAGCTTATTTATTCAGAAAAAAAATTGACTTATGGCTGGGTCACATATTGGGATTTCACATTTTCCTTCTCTTAAATTAATTCTGCAACTTGTGTGAATGTGTGAGTGCATGTGTTTATGTGTAATATTAGTTTATATGTCTTAGATTTAATACAATACTGGTGTAACATTATCTAAATAATGAAATAATATTCCATACTCCAGCGGCTACAAGGATTATAACTAGAATAATAAATGTCTTAAATATATTGATAGTCTACATGCTGGTTACTTGATATAAGATGACATAAGATGTAAATATTTATGTAAATAAAATATTAAAGGGGTCTCATTGTTTTTTGTTTTGTTTTGTTTTGTTTTTTTACATTTTTACTTCCTTTAGTGTGTAATGTACATGAAAAAGATCTGCCAAGTTAAACTTAACTAAACTAAACTGAACTAAACAAAGTTATAAAAAAAATAAACAAAATATAATCACTTTTCCATTACATACAAAACTGAACTATTTTAATAGCTGAAACAGTAGTAAAAGCCTTTTTTTTCCCTTTTTTGGTAAATGGGGAAAAAGACTGGCTAGGGCTTATATTTGAGGCCTGAATCCACTTCATCCAACGCTGTTTTGTTCTCTGTTGTTTTCATGTGTGAGCATGCTCTTGATATGTATTTTACCATTTTGTTTAATTTAAAACGTTTGACATTCATTCTACTCTCGCTGATCTTTTGGTCCCCATAAAAATATAAAATAAATAAATAAAAAAAACTCTGTGCGTGTCAAACCATCCCAAACACAAAAAAAGAAAAAAAGAAAAAAAAAGAAAAATCATATAGGCCTTCACACATAAACATCTACATAAACTCTTTATTGAATATAAAGTTCAAAATAAAACTAAGACTATGCCTCTAGGCATGTATTTGAAAACCGCAGGAGCGTGAGGACGCCAACCCTCATGAATTTTATTTCTTCGACGGCTGAACAATTATTTCTGAATAATTTAAAATTATTTCATTAGGGAAATAAAAAAATCTAAATATTACTCTTGTACTTATTGTTATAATTAGCGTATTTTTAATTAAATTAATGTTTTGAGTCATATTTAGTTCAGCTTTAAAGTTTCAGGGTAAACTATCCACCTTCAAATGATCTGACACTCAGCCTATTTCAATAAAACTATTTTTAGTTATTGCAGTATTTAAGTTTTACAACAAACTTATTTAAAATCCAACAAATGGAGGCAGATAAAAGTGCAATCTGGAGGAAATAAATAAAAAATAATAATTTGTAATAACATGGTGTAGCCACTGGATGCCTGTATGACCGTATATGTATATTTTCCCTATTGCTGAGAACAGTGTTTTCAGAAATAATTGTAAATTTTCTGTGGCTGGTTTGTAGATTTTGTTTGTCCTTTTGTTATTTTATTTTAATGTATTTATCTGTTATGATGGCCAATTCTGACTGTGAACAGAACAAGTGTGACAATTATTAAAACCATTTAGTCTTTTCTAATCATACAAGTTATTTGTTTTCACATGTCAAAATAAACAAAAGAAAATAAATAAAAACAAACTGTAATAAAGTAAATATTAATAATGTTAATAATAATAATAATAATTTGTCACATGAATTTTGTCACATGAATCTCTGAGTTCTTCCAGATGCTGGTAAGATCTTCCAGGAACCACTGTAATGTTAACATATCTTACAATAACCCTTTTTTAAAATGTGAGTACCTCCAGGAACCTCCAGAGCACTTTGAGTGTAATGAAAGGGTGACTCCAGAACCTCAGAACTGGAAACAAAGTGCTTCAAGGATCCAATGAGTTCCTGCATGAACTGCAAAGAATATAATGGTTCCTCCAGGAACCCTATTATGAGAAAAAGAGCTTTGAGGCACTTAAAATACATTTTTAAGTTCCTAGACTACTCAAAAGGATACCTGAGGCACCTTTAGTTATTACAGTATACACTACCCAGAATTCCATATGATGGTATAAAATGGGAAACAGGAAGGCCGCACTTCTTCTTAAACCCTGAAACCATGCTGCAGTCATGAGCCCAGAGGGGGGAAAAGGTAAGGAAATGAAACAGATAAACTTAGCATAAGTAAAATAAAAAGAAACCTATTGGTGTCTCTTTTTCTTGACCTAATGTGCACCTTATACAAGAAAAAATAAACCCAAAATTGTATTAAAAAAAAAAAAAACTTTTGTATCAGTAATGTAAACCAAACAAATATAAGCCAAACAAAACACAGGGCATAACCCAAAGATTAAAGATAACTTATGACATCGTCACGTTTTTTTTAAAAAAATGGTATTGGGTTAAATTACGTATTTGCTGGCCTTTTTTATCATTCACGTATAATGGCTTACATTAATGTCATAAAATAATACTGGGATGTAAGTAATTAATCTTTTTAAATTAAACATTAAAAAAAGCAAAACTTATACATATTGAATGTTAGATAATGTCTAAAAATACAATGCAAACCATAAAATAAATAAGTTTATTATTATTATGACCGGTAAAACCCTTTACAGCATCTACAGTAGAGCTAAATATATGTAGGCTATATGTATTAAACAGCAATACGGGCATCTAGTGGTTAAACCATGGCATTACATAGGAATATTACTTTTCTGGCCACCAAACGGCTCAGTAGTTATTTGTTTCGCACTGGAATTAAAAAACATTTTCTCTATTTTAACCCTATATACTACGCTAATTGTAATATAAATAAGCTTATTAGAAAAAAATAATAATGCTGTCTCTTCACCACTCCCCAGAATCAAACGTGATTGTAAAACGTAGTCAGCGACATAAGTTATCAATACACAATCAATGCTCATGATGTGTTTATAATCACTAGAAATTGCTGTAAATATAGTGAAACTGCTGTCTATCCTACTTAAACCCATTCAAACACACTGACAGCGCGGAGCTGTTTGGAAGAGAGCTCCATGGACCACGTGACCGCGTGACCGCGAGATCAGAGCGTGTCGCTGCTCTGGGTTCATCCTCAGGCTATCTATTTGTTCCGCTTTTAAGATTGCTATTTTAAACTATACAACGGCTCTGGGTTCATCCTCAGGCTATCTATCCTATTTGTTCCCCTTTTAAGATTGCTATTTTAAACTATACAGTAAGGTATATAATATATACATAAATAAATACATGTTAATGTTATGTTGCTTCCATTGTCCTCATCTGTAAGTCGCTTTGGATAAAAGCGTCTGCTAAATGACTAAATGTAAACGTAATGTTGAAGTTAATATCAAGTACATTATAGACACAATATTGTCAATATTTGCGCTATTTCGCCAACCATTGTGTTCACGTTGGTGTTTCCTTCCTGAATGATTAATCACTTTTGTAAGGAACGAAGTGATTATTTAAGCCTTTCAGAAAGACTGTAGCTAAAAACGTTGTGTACTAGTACAATTTTAGCTTATTAGAACACTAATTTAGCTTTTTATGAATGATGACATCTTTTTTACTATGGTTATAAAATCTGACCTTAAGTAAAAAGGTTATTTTCTATCACTGTGAAGGACTACTTTTTTTCTACAAAGCATTAAATGTTTTTATTACAAATATTGTAACATATTATTACATACTTTTGCTTTTAATATTTGTGTTTGTGTTAATCATTCTATAAATGTATCTTGTGATGGTATCATGCATATATAACTCAGGAAGTCTCTTCATTGATTCAGACCTATAAAGTATTTGTGTATGTTGCTAACAACCACTGATCTAATGACGTGAAATACCACAAAACTCACATTTAAATTCAAATTCCCTCTAGTATTATTTTGTATTTCAGGACAGGGTGGACCCATAATTGCTGGCTGTGTGGGAGGAGTTTTGCTCTTGTTTTAGTATGAGGTAAATTTAGATTTATTTTGCATCATAGTGAACATCTGGGTGTTTTGCAGCACATAGCTACAGAAAAATAAGCACAAAGTGTTTCTCTGTGTGGTGAGTGCTGTAGAATTTGTCATAGATAGTAAAGACCTATAGATGTGGTCACTGTTATAACACAGATTTGAATAGTTTAAGAATACACCAAAGAATAGTAAAAATTACATTAAATGCCATTGTATGAGATATGTTTTCCATCATCATTTCTATGCTCACAGCTCTGATATTCACTGTATTATTGGTTAATAATCAGATTCAAAACATTTTGTAAAGTTTACATTTACACTTAATCTTACGTGATAATGTCCTGTTCAAAACAAAATGGATGTTGTAAACGTGAGATTTATGGCATATTGTATGAAGAGATAACTGCAGTATCAGGATTCATAATCTTTGTTTATGAATGACAGTTTATTACATCTGATGTTATGCAAGATATCCGAGTGACGCACAAAACAAAGTTTGGTTTAGAGTTGTATTTATTCAGTCAGCTCATGTAAAAACATGCACACATTCAATGACTGAGACTTGTCTGTGTTCTTTGGTCCGGATCTTTCAACCCTAGCTAAACCTGATCCATGTCAATCAAATTCCACTGATAAAAGGCAAAATCTTTAGAAATAAAACTTCAGCTTACATTAGATAGGTAAAAAACGATGGTACTGGTGCTCTCCTTAAAGACATGTCTAATACCTTTGCTCAAAATAAACTGTAGTAATAAAGAAACTATAGTAATAATCTAAAAGGCATTTTGGGACATAGTTTGTAAACATTTAATAGAGTTTTTAGCTTCTACTGTAAGATCAAATAAGGCACCTAGGTATCGATACCACTGATGGCATCTTGTGAACTTTTTGGTTTTGTGTTTTCTCAGGTGCAGTGTCCACTGCAGTGCAACAGTCAGATTAAAACAGTTACCTCCACCTCAACCCATCCTATTCTTCACATCTGCTCAACATCATTGTAATGTAGCGTCTGTTCAATCCCTCACTCTGGCCTCCAGCGCCCTCAGCTCTCCTTCCACTTGTGCGGGCAGATCAGCTCCAACCTGCTGGGTGAAGTAGGTCCGAAGCTCTTGTGTTTCCTTCTGCCAGAAGGGTTTGGGCAGGTCAAAGAGGGCACCCATATCGATATTTCCACCCAGGCCTTCTGTGTTTATGGCACCGTTTTGTGGAATCCATCCCACAATGCTTTTGGTGGCAGCCTCGTCTTCACTGGTACGGCCGCATCGTTTGAAGATCCACTCGAGGACGCGGGCGTTCTCTCCAAACCCTGGCCACAAGAAAGAGCCGGTCTTCTGATCTTTACGGAACCAGTTGACGTGGAAGATCTTGGGGAGTTGGGTCTGGCCCTTGCGCGTCTCCATACTCAACCAGTGGGCCAAGTAGTCACCGAAGTTGTAACCGAAGAAAGGACGCATGGCGAAGGGGTCATGCATGATTACTTTACCTAAAGAAAATGAGCCACATATTATAATGTGTAAATATCAGTATGAGCTTTTTGCTCAGTTTGTCAGTAAGTGCTTACAAGTAGTGTACACTTTTGTGTACTGTTTATCATATGGAGAAATGAAAGTTTGTACCCTTATGTTCAGCAGCAGCTGTGGATTCAGATCTCATGGCTGCACCCACAAACACACCGTGACGCCAGTTAAATGACTCGTACACCAAAGGCACACCTGGGAAAAAAGACAGGTACATATTAAGGTGTAATGTATAACACTTATGTCTATGTATATATACAGTACTGTTAGAAAGCTCAAGGTCAGTAAGCTTTCTTAAATATTTTCGAAGTCTCTTATGTTCACCAAGGCTGGATTTATTTGATTGAAAATGTAGTAATAATGGCATTATTATGAACTATTATTACAATATAACAGCTTTTTATTTTAATGTATTAAAAATCTAATTCATTCCTGTGATGGCACAGCATTTATGTGAAATCAATTTTTTTTTGTAAATTTATAGATGTCTTAACTGTAACCTTTGAATTAATGCATCCTTAATGTTTACACCAATAATGATAACTATGACATAAATAATGATAAATAGCACACACACCAACTTATAATAATGCTCTGCAGTTTGTCATCTGCCACTTTAAATGCCTGAGCTCCTTAAAGCAGGATGGATTCTGATTGGCTGTCAATGTTATCATTCATCAGCAGGAAATAATTATATATTTTAAAAGTGATTCCAATGATATCTTTACATTGTGCCAATGCTATCTTTTAAATTTAGAAAGATTTTAAAACTACATTTTTTATCATTATTGTTATAGTTATTGTCCTTGGTATGAAACCGTATTAGTATCAAGATACTATTCTAGTTTTTATTAATATTTAGAAAAATGTTTTTCTATTTTGTATTTTCCACTTGTTGTGTGTTTATTTTATTTCAGGTAACAATGTTTTTATTTTATTTTATTTTATTTTATGGTTTTAGTTTATTGTGAATGGGCCTTTAAAGTATAAATTTCTTACATAATGTGCATTTTAAATATACAGTTTTGATTCCGTGATACTACCCACCTTCTGGTCTTCTTCCACCAAATACAATGGCATCAATGGGGACGCCCTCATCACTTTCCCAGAGTGGGTCTATGATGGGGCACTGGCCAGCTGGGGCACAAAACCTGGAGTTCGGGTGAGCACACAGTGTAGAATCACCTGAGAAACACAAGAACAGATAAACCATTATTTTTGTTTAAGGTTTATATTTAATGTTACATAATAAAAATATAAGAATATAAATCGCAGAATATAAATGTTTCTAAGAATTCTTAGATATTTTGTAAAAATGCGTTTACTAAACAACCTTACCATACTTCCAGGATTTTCCATGCCAGTCTGTGAGTTTGATTCCAGGTGCAGGTGGTTCCAGACCCTCCCACCAAACTCCACCATCGCTGGTCTCTCCCACGTTAGTGAACACTGTGTTCCTGGAGATGGTTGCCATGGCATGAGGGTTTGTCTTTAGGGATGTCCCGGGGGCGACTCCAAAAAACCCATTCTCTGGATTAATGGCTCTGAGTTTACCTGGTGAAGAAAGTCAAAATACACCACTGTCTATATTTATAACGATAAACAACAATATTCCAATCAACACTACATGGCAAAACTGTTTCTCAGCAACTGTGTGTTTTGTTTACTGAGAGCCATGGACTTATTTCTATTTTAATTAGTTCTCTTTCTGCTGCCCAATAAAAATGCTAAAATAAAAGATACGGTGTCATATTCTGGCTGCCCATAAACCCACACTTGCCATGCTGTGTCAACATTTGCATATGTTGTCTAGGACAAGTCATATTTCTCACCCTGACTGTCAAATTTCATCCAGGCGATGTCATCGCCCACACACTCAACCGTCCAGCCTGGCAGTGATGGTTTCATCATGGCCAGGTTAGTTTTCCCACAAGCGCTCGGGAACGCTGCTGCAATGTACCGTTTTACACCCTGAGGATTTGTGATTCCCAGAATCTGGTGGAGAAAGAAACAGTGACATCTATCAACATTATGTTTTACAAATGATGACTCCAGCTAAAAGAGTAGTACATAAGTACAGTGCACTGTTACTTGATTGATATGGCTAATATATAATATATAAGGTTGTAAACTTTCATTAACCCGTGTGCGCTCCTCTTTTGGGAGTCACACTCATGGTCTTCGCGGTCAAAAGTGACCGGACACCTGAAATTGTACTTTTTTTTCCTTCAGTAAAATCAATATAATACATTTTTGTTCAATAATATTTTTTTTCTTTTGTATTTTGAGATAATTTTATGGTACTAATTAATATTTATGCAATAATTATGAAAAATTTTTCCCATTGAAAATAGTAAAAAAAAAAAAATCTAATTTTTTAAATTATTTTTCAATTAATGCAGTATTTCAGATTAAAATAGAGACTAGGCCTTTAAAATCCAATTAGAGTTTAACCCATTCATTACTGTGTAATTTTTTCTGCATTGTGAGAGATTTGTAGATTGTACACACAAAAGTTTTCTGTATTTTTGATTTTTTTTCCCATTCATTTCCTATGGTCGGTCATTCTAAACATAATACCAATATTTACACTATTTGTGTTTTACTACCACTTAGCTTTTTCTAAAAAACCACTCAATATATATGACACCACAACAAACCAATTTACATAAAAGTCACCAAGTTTCATACCATTCTGGGAAAAATTCTAAATGTAAAATTCTCTGGTCAGAAGTGACCGAAGACCACACAAGGGTTAAACTCAAATGTCTAACAGGATAAGACAAATCTGGGAATTCTATATGATGTCCCATACCAGCATGTGTTCAGCCAACCAGCCTTCGTCTTTGGCAATGCGTGAGGCGATACGAAGAGCAAAACATTTCTTTCCAAGGAGCGAGTTTCCACCGTAACCGCTGCCGAAGGACAGGATCTGTCTGGTGTCAGGAAGATGTGAGATCAACACCTTGTCCGGGTTACAAGGCCAGCTGTTTACTAAAGGAGCTGTGAGGGAAGAACAGAGAAAGATAAGATATTAATGAGAAAAAATATATAGATACACACTACTGTTAAAAACTTTTGTTTATTCTTTTTATAAATTAATACTTTTATTCAGCAAGAACACAATAAATTGATCAGAAGTAAAGAGATTTGTAATGTTACAAAAAATTTCCAGTGGCAAATAAAATGACACAATCGATAATTTAAAGGAACTGGTGAAATTAAGAGTTTCATTTGATCAATTGAGTCACACTTACATTTAATTTGACATTAAAATAAATCAGTATGGTACCTTTGAGTGGTAAAGGTCTGCCCAAAGAGTGCTGGCAGCGCACAAACTCCGCACCCTCGGCTAGTTTTTCCAGCACAGGAGTCCCCATGCGTGTCATGATGCCCATGCTAGCCACCACATATGGAGAATCTGTCACCTGAACACCAAACTTAGCAAGAGAAGAGTTCACAGGGCCCATACTGAAGGGGATCACATACATAGTGCGTCCTACAGAGGGACAGAAAGACACAAATATTGAAGAGATGTTTTGGGCATTCCGAAAGTTTCCTTTCAGTGTCCGAGACTATCCTACATGAGTGTGGGGACTGATGAAAAATTTCACACCTCTTTTCTATGCAAGTCAGAATTGTTATATATAATATTTCTATTTGCTTGACACAGTTAACATTGCACTATTGCTGTCTATGGAAGGCAGGTGCCACAGCCAAATTAATTTGATTAAAGAGAGCTCTGCTTTGTGTACATTTACTACTGATCATTGCAGCAATTATTAATCAAATGATGATCAGATAATGGAGAAGAGCATTATAACCGGGCATATATCCAGCTGCACTATATAGACGAGTGCTCTTTCAGCATTTTAAAGAGCTGATTCAGATCCCTGGATTTCAGTGATGTCATTATTATTGAATATATTCATTGATATATTGTTAAATTTGATATGTTTAAAAATATTTAGAATATTTAATACTTTTAATATTAAAATTAAATAATGTTTTATATAATTCTAAAAAATATTTGGTAAATAAATTAAATAATATTGAATATATTTATATAATAAGTCATCATTATTTTTGTATTTATTTTTATTCAAGACATATTTTCAACAACATTTTTCTGGTGGTTGAAGGAACTGTTTGACAGGTTTCAGTTATTGTTCAGTGGTTTAAGTAACACACACCCGCCATGCAGCCAGGAAAGCGGTCCTCTCTGGCTTTCTGAAAGGTTTCCTCACTCATCCAGCTGCCCAGCTGGGACTTGGCACCTCCGGTGGGAATGGGAATAGTGTCTCTTTGGTCCTTAGTGACAATCACAGTTTTACTCTCCACACGAGCCACATCTTTGGGGTCAGTACGTGCCAGCCAGCTGCACACAGAAAAGAGTAGAAATTTAAATCAGGATTAAGGCAATGTAAAATCATTCATATGATGATAATCAGTATTGGTTCAAAAACTAATGATGAGACTTATGAAAAGTACTTACCAGTTTTCATATTTGGCGAGTTTCTTCACCATGCCATCTTTCTCCAGGTTGGCCAGGATGTCTGCTGTCTCCTCTGGAGTGCCTGTGACCACGTGCACTTTAGCAGGTTTACATTCAGCCGCAGCACCTGACACAAACTCCGCCACTGACGGGGGCAGAGAGGGGATGGAGGCGAGTGACCGCACCCCCACTGAAGCTGTACTGATGACATTTCGCCTGCATGGACACACACAAACATTAGTACAACAACATACAGATATGGTCTGTAAACAGCATGCATCTAGTGCTGTCAAATGATTAATCGCGATTAATCGCATCCAAAATAATATATGTGTGTGTGTGCTGTGTATATTTATTATGTACATATAAATACACACACATACAGTATATTTACATTTTATATGTATATATTTATATTTATATGATTTATATTACAGATAAATATACTTAATATATAAACATAACATATTTTTCTTAAATATATACATGTATGTGTGTGTATTTATATAGACATAATAAATATACACAGTTCACACACACATATTATGTAAACAAAACTTTTACGATTAATCGCAATACATTTGAGCTTTTAGTTAGTTATGCATGTAAACATTTTACAAAAATCCACAGACCATACAAACTTAATTTTATCTTATTAATAGTTAGTGTGTTGATATACACCCCAGCAACACAGTGACTTCTCACCGTTTGTATCATTCTGTGTATAGACCCCTTAATCGCCTACGTCACTGTGACGTCACCGCTCTAGCTGGAGGCAAAACATAAGGAAGAACTCATAGCAGGCGCGCTAAAAGTTTGAGGTTTTGGCTTTAAATTGTGTCGTCTTGTTGTGTTTTTGGCTGCCAGAATAGAAGGAACAGCACTTTTGGTTCAAAACTAAAGTTTCACCGGATCCCGGCAGACATTCCTTCACAGAAATCAAGAAGACAATTGTGGTTGAATGCAATACGGCGTACAGACTAGACAGAGACGATCATAAATAATGCTCGTGTTTGCAGTGCACACTTCATATTAGGTAAAATAACCTATGCATATGTACTGGTGTGTTGGTTTTATCTAGTACAAATCAGCAAGTTTATGTTTTATAGGTGAAAAGTCGCCAACCTTCAGCGCACTAGCTAGCTTAAATGTTAAACAAACATACAGCGATAGATGTGTGTGCCATCCTTTGAATGGTCTCTTAAAATAATCCACATTGCTAATCATAGTTAGCACAGCGATAGGTTACATTAGACAATAAGCCTTGACAAAATTCCCCAAACCACCTGAAAGTAATTCATATGTTGTCTAGGAAAGTATTGTCTTGTTTCCAATGCAAGTGTTGTTAGTCCCTGTGCACAAAACTAAAAATAAATAAAATAAATAAATAAATTTTTTATTAGGCTACTGTAATGTTATCCACTCGTCATTATATTTTGGTCAGATAACCAGTTTGGTCAGTGAGTGATCAACTGAATTAATTGATAAATGTATGCTAACTCCCACTTTTTTATTATTATTTTTTGTCACGGTCCCGCAGAGTCAGTGACTGTACATATTCGGACAGTTCCGAACCTTCTTCTGCATCCATGTTTAATAAATCCCTCCTAAAACGTGCTAGTTTACGCTTGTCAACATTGCGTCTGCACCTCTTTTTGCCTCCAGCTAAGCCCCGCCCACCCGGAGACGTTGCAATGTTTACAAACTTTTAAGGGGTCTATTAGTAGGAATTATTCAGGGATCTCTGCGAATAACATCAGTACACCAGCAGGAGGCGACAAGTCACTGTCTTTATGAGTCATTTGAATCATTCACTCAGCAGATTGGTTTAAAACATTGATTCATTCAGGAACGAAATGACTGAATTTGTTAAAAAAACATCCCTTCACATGGGAAAGAAATACTGTGTGTTGGTAGTAAACGCATAATTTTTATTCTGGTGGAACATTCTTTGGAACTAACAAGAATAGGCTGACTATACTGTGTCTAAAATGTAAGTTACTCAATATTACCTGCTAATTACTTGAACTAAGCTACATTTATAAACAATAATTTTCTAGCATTTATTAAAGAGAGTGTGTGTCCTCATAACGGCCTAATCTAAATTGAAATCCACCTTGTATTTTTGCAATGCTATCTCACGACCATTTCGTACGTATTTTACGAGGTGGATAATTCGTACAAATTTGTACGACCTCACTCGTACGATTTCATACGATTTGTCTAGACCCCAGTGAGGGGTAGGTTTAGGGGCGGGGTTAGGTGTAGGTCATTCGTACAAATTCATATGAATGAGCAACTCGTAAAATATGTACGATTTGGCAAAAATCGTATGAATTTGTACGAGTGTGGTCATATGAATTCGTACGAATTAGCCACCTCGTAAAATATTGGTCTGATTCTGATGAGAAAGAACCTATTTCCGGTGAATGTGCTAGCCTTCCAAGCTGCTTTAAGTATAAATAACGAGGATAAAAGTCAATAAAAATTTACAGTTTCCGATATCAAGCTAAATAATGGACGTTTTTTAAAAACAATTTTTTTAGCTAAAATAACTAGAAACTGATGACGCCGGAAGTCTTGCACATTCTAAAAAAATTTTATAAATAAATAAAATAAAATAAAAATAAGAGTGCTCTTATGGTTAAAAATAAGGTGGATAATATAAAGCCAACTCAGTTTAAAGTCTAAGCTAAAGACTGTAAATTATGTATAAAGCAGATTATCTATGTAATCTATGACATGTTACATGGTTAATGAATGAACATATATTTGAGCTGGTAGCATGTCATTATGAATGTTGCATCATAACCACGAAATGTACTTTAACACAGATCCAGATCCGAAATGAAAGATAAGCGATTAAGAAGCTGCAAGACTAATTAGTGTGGCTTTCTTTGTAATTGAAATGCATTACATGTACTGTACTACACTGAAGACTGGTATAAAAAAAAAATGTTCAATCAGAAATTGCTAGTGAATTTCACAAACAATTACAAGAAAATGGCAAGTAACTCATTAAATAAAAACTGATTTTCTTTTTTACATAGAACATATTTTAAGTTCAGATTTTAAGTCGCCTTTTTTTCCTGCAAAATATTTTTTTATCACTGTCTGAAAATATATCTTTTTTTCTATTTACAGCAAGTAATTTATTATACTTTTAATTTCCAATATTAAGCAAAGGTCATGGCTTTGATTGCACAAATTGATAGAATGCATACAATCTCAATAAACTGAATAAAATGCATGATAAATACAAAAAAAGGATGACGGGAGAAGGGGATACTCTCTATCAGTATTTCTTACATGAAAATAGAAAAATGAGGGAGAGAAACAGAGAAAGCTAAAGAAAAGAAAAACCACAAGTTCAGTGAGCAAACAAAAAATCAAAAACAGAACAAAGGTTTCATGCTAGACGAGAGCCCTTTTTGTTCTTGCCATTCAATCCTCTGCTTTCTGAACTAAAATATGGGTCAAAAATTATTTGTAACCAGCTTGTGATTCTTTAACAGTGTTTGTGAGCTGAGCACGGTCAGCATATTCAATTAACATGACGGCTCGTGACTGCAAGGCCTGTTAGCTATAATAAAGAGAATATTTGAAGGATAGCAAGAGGAGTTCCTTTCCTTTTCCCTGTGATTCAGTTCAGCACAAACCCCCACCCCAACTGCCTCACTCCCTACCCCATAATTCCCCTCCATTATTTTCCAAAGCCATAAAATGTATACCAACTTAACTAGAACAAAGTCTTCGAGTCTATCATGGTTTTGACCCCCATGATCCCTGACTTTCTCAATAACCACTGAGCTTTAAACCATTAATTATCATAGGCAGTTAAACACCCCCCCCCCCCACGTGAACCAACCAATCAGGTGGCCTCCTTGGCATTCACTCCCCTCCCCTCCTCTCAGAGTCTGGTTAAACAGGGTATGGCCACTTCAAGCACACTATGTTCATGCATGAACACAAAACACACGTAACAATTTGAAAAACGTGTGGAATAATAAAACTCAGCCAAAGGGATGCTTTTCATTTTAAACCTCATACATGCAATAGAGCTATACCTCAAGGGCGTTTAAGTACAAAACTAACCTGTTAAACAAGTTAGTAGACCCTTTCACTCAAACACACACATATACTTCAGATAAACAATCGGTTCCTGGTATCATGCATCTGCAGGGTAAAGTTTAGCTAGTAGAGACTTTCACACTGTGCATATTTACTTGAGGTCCTGTGTTGATGTAATCACTCATTCTGGAGAGAGACTGACAGAGCAGATATAGATGCAATAAAATAGGTTTTAGCTGGGATCTGCATGGGTATCTTTTATTCAACATCATTATTATATATTCCACATTCTGGTTTAACAAATGACTCAGAAATGCTTTTTGTGACTTTGCTTTTGTAGTCAAAGGCGATGGTTATTTGTTCATTCATAACCTGTTTTTCAGACTCTGGATACATAGTGAATCATTTTTCCTCTACGTGACTTAGAGTATGTTGCTGCATTCCTGTACGTGACACACTCAGTAACACTAGTTTCAGTCTAACAGTGACATCTAATTTGTGGCAAATGTCATTATTTGGCAATACCAGACTGCGGGACTCTGGAGTATTATAATTTACTCTGTATTTTTATATAGCTCTATCAAAGATCATTCTGCAATATTACAAACTATTGTAGTTTAGTACCCCCAACTAAAACAAGGGAGGTGACTCTGTAATTGTACAGGGTGCTGACAAATGTTTTATAGACCAACATAAATCTGTTTAAATATCTGATCTCACAAGAAACTATACAACAAGGATGTTTACCCAAGAAAGAAAGGGGTGTGATACTGTATATTGAATAGACTGCAAGAAAATAATAAACCTAGACCTTTAATTCTCTGTTTTAGCTACAACCAGAAAATAAATGTAATGATCTGAATAATATATGAGAATAATAGCAGCTTGTATTAAATATTATGTGTAAATATATTAATATATATATATATATATATATATATATATATATATATATATATATATATATATATATATATATATATTTATATAATTACATGACATATATATAATAATTACATATTATATATATATATATATATATATATATATATATATATATATATATATACAATTTTAGTTTAAATATGTCTATAAGATACTCACCTCCTTAGTACTCCGAGGAACAGGCAGGACATCTTTGGTGCAAGTGCAAGTGGTGAGTAAACAACCGAAATTATGACTAAAAATATAATAAAGCAATATGAGAGGTGTGTCTTGTTCCTCTTCAGTCCTGTGCACCTCTCATATCAGACTGCTGAGTGTGATAGTCCAGCTCTTGAGGTAGACTAGAGTAAAGTAAGACCCTTGCACTGTAACACGTGTAACTTATCATCAGCTGATCCGCCCCTCGACTCAGATCCGCTCTTCTCCCTTTTCAATAATAAATAAAGCTTTGTACTGACAAACTTCCTAGTCGATTAACTCTATTAAAAGGTCAATATTTTCCTATAATATGCGTGCGTTTCCAATAAAACACGACAAAGTGGGAAAACTAGCTGTTGCATTTCAGTCAAGAAGCTCTAGATCGACGCTCCGGAGTCATTGAAGTCAATGAAATAACGCAGAGTGAAGCGCGAGGATTCAGATGAGCTCGCGGTCTGCCGGCTGACGCAAGCGCGCTGTAAACGATTCCTCGGAGGACTCGCTTTCCTGCTCGACTCCGGATGCAGAACACAGTTGTGTAGAAGTGAATCTTATTTTTAAAGCTTCTTTAGCGAGATTTGAGGTCACGTGAGCGTGGTCGAGCTCTGTTTCGTGTCAAGTCAGCAGATGTTGATAAAGTTGAGTGTGGGCACTGTGTAAGACGGAAGCTTATCTCTGTGACGTCGCTCCATTCATCTTCACAGCTGCTGAGAGTGTAGGGCTCGAGAGACATTTTCATAAATGTAAATATGAGGGAAATAAATCTTTGTTTTCTGAGTTTAGAAATTCAACAGTACCTGCCCATACGAAAATAAACCATGGTTTTACTACAAATAAAAAAAAAATAAAAAAAATTGGTTACTATAGTTAAACCATTGTAACCACAAATTAACACTAACCATAGTTTAACCATGGTATTTTAAGTAAAACGTGGTTATACAAATGTAATCAAAACGCCCAACCATGGATAATTTTCGTAAGGGCTGTTCAACAGTAGGCTACCTAAAACTATTAATTTTGATAGAAATGAAGCTGTATAATTTGTAAACATTTAGTTTTATTTCATTTATTTTATTCTTAAAATCATAACAATCAAAAGACATTTGAATGGTCGTGGAGATTAATTAAATGGTAATTATTTGAAATAATATAGATATAATAATGTGTCTGATTATTTGGCATTTTATGTTTACTAAAGCTTGATTTTTATTAAAATTAAAAGATTTAAACGGTTTATTTTTTGTTGTTTGAAGGTCACATTAAAAGTTACAAAGAATGTATTAATGATCAATTATTTCTATATTCAATAGTTCATGACAAGGCCTACCTGTCAAAACTTTGTGGTCTGTAAGAATTGAAAAAATATTTTTTAAAGAAGTTTCTTAAGCTCATTAAGGCTGCATTTATTTGATTACAAAATACAGTAAAAACACTAATATTGTGAAACATTATTACAATTTAATAATAACTTTATAAATACATTTTAAAATGTAATTTATTTCTGTGATTGCGAAGCTGAATTTAAATGTCAAATGTCACATGATTCTTCAGAAATCATTCTAATATGCTGATTTGGTGCTCATTTTACCAAATAGCATTACAATGATTTCTGAAAAATAAGCGTTTGCCATCACAAGAATAACATGCACTTTAAAATATAAAATCAAAATAGAAAACAGTTATTTTAAATTGTAATAATGATTTTAAAAAAATTCTTTGTGAGAAATCAAAAATATTTAACTTACAAAAATATTTACTTACAAACTAAGAAGAATGTAATAAATAAATAAATAAAATCTAACTGGTCCATTAAAATGATCTTGAGCAGCAAGAGCAAAAATGACTCAGTGGAATTCATTTAGTTTAGAGAAAAGCTCTAGCATTGTTTGTTTACAGCCTGCCACTTGGTTTGATATTTCACTACAGCAATAATATTTAGACATTTTTAAAGTGGCCTTAGTGTCTAAACACTTTTTGGACCCACTGTAATGTTGACTTGTCAGTGCACACACAAACTGCAGTTGCTGTTTTTTGCATGCAGAGTCTCAGTGTACTGACAGTGAGTGAGAACGTGAGCGAAGGCAGGAACACTGAACAGGCTAAAGATCACAGTGTTTGTGTGAGAGAGAGGTAGATTAGAGGTAAGTGGATATAGATAAGATGAAAAGCCACTGTGGTTAGACTTTAATCTGTGAGAAGTAACAGATCGACAAAAGCCCAATGCCCCATTACTCATTATCCCATTGTAAACACATCTAGAGTTAAGATGAAATAATAAAATCATGCAGTATTGTGATACACAACATATTTCTTGTGAAAGCTACTCCATGGTTCTTGTATAGTTTATGGGGGTTCAAATTGTTGAAAGACTGTGCTTGTGATAGTAAGGATCATTCTTACATTCATTCAATAACACACACACACTCTATGTTTGATGAGAAAAAAGAACTTTGCCCTTTGGACTGTGCAAAAACAAAAACATGCATTGCATGGGTCATTTCAACCAATAATTACTATAACCACATGAACTTAAAAAAAGAGTCATCATAACCCAATCACAAATAACATATGCACATTGAATATGTTCCTTAAAGAAACAGTTCATCCAAAAATGAAAACTTGATGAAAACCTGCATACCTTATATTTATAAAAACATCACAATAATCCACAAGTGAAAACAGTTCTAAACAAATATGTTGGTGTATTTTGATGTAAGACAACAGGGGGTGGTCTTTTTCACTGGAGTAAGCATTGTTATGGATTATGGACTCATATTTTGACCAGAAGCAATGATTTATAGTTAAAATGCCTTAATGGTGGATTTGTTTCTCACAGACATGCAGATTTTCACTTCACAATATGTTGTTTGATGGACTGGAGTCGTGTGGATTTACTGTAAGGTTTTTATTAGCTTTTGGACTCTCATTCTGACGGCACCCATTCACTGCAGAGGATCCATTGATGAGCAAGTGATGTAATGCTAAATTTCTCTAAACCTGTTCTGATGAAGAAACAAACTCATCTACATCTTAGATGGCCTGAGGGTGAGTAAACTTTCAGCAAATTAGATTTTTTTAGGTGAACTATTCCTTTAATTCAGTTTGACAAGATCAAGGAGACATGTTCAGTCCTTTAATATGCAAACAACCCATGTAAACAGTGGTATTCTGTTTCACCAGTGGATATCTATGATGGAATGAGCGGAAAGTCAAGGAATAAACAGTGTTTCAATGATTAGATCTAGTGGTCTGCACATAATTGCAGTGTACTTGTATTATGGGAAACAGCATGCAATTTTCCCTTTCTCTTTCCTTAGGTGTTGCATCTGTCTTTTGTTGATACCATTAAAAGCAACCTTTAGGATAAATTAGGCAGTCTCTTGCATAACTAAGTATTGCACAGACTACTGTTTTTCTCTGTCGGTTATAAATTCAGTGGTGCTCATGTCTTCTAGGCCTTTGAACGACTGATGTAAGTGATCAGAACGTGATACATGTGGTAAGCCTTTGCTTTGGCAGCATGTGAATGTGTTCATATGAGAACATTTTGAGAGCAAGATCAATAAAGATATTTAGGGGGTGGACTAATAATTGGTTAACAATATGGCAAAACAATTTTTTGACACAGTGAGTTAAAATAAATGTTCCAAATTTTGTTTAAACTTTCTTTTTAAAAAATGTATTACAAAATGTAATAAAGTTGCAAGCAAATAAGCAACACAAAGGCCACAGGTTCAATTCCCAAGTAACACACAAACTTGAATATATAAGAAGATACAAGATACACAAAGAAGATACAAGAAACATAGTACAAGACAATGACGCCAGCAGTTATGGGTAAAGCCAAAAATCACAGGGTGCCAAATCTGGACTGTGGGCGGAGGGACTGAGTCACACATCTCATGCATATTGCATCTCAGAATCAGAAAGAGCTTTACTACCAAGTACTGCCAGCCCTTTTATTCACTCTGGCTGAGTTCAGTTCTTGGAGAGTGGCGATGGGTTTACCCATGATTCTTTTAGCAGTCTGAGTTCTTCTGAGGTCAGCTTTGGTAGCTGAGCTGAACCAGACTGTTCTAGAAGTGCAGAGGACGGATTCAGTGACTGCAGAGTCGAACTGTATCAGCAGCTCCTGTGGCAGCAGGTTGAACTTCCTCAGCTGGTGAAGGAAGTATGCCTCTGCTGGGCCGGTTTTACAGTGAAGTCAATGTGAACGTACCACTTCAGGTCCTGAATCTGAATGACTCTACTGTTGTTTAGTGCTGTTCATGATGGTGAGTGCGGGAGGGTCTCTCCTGAAATCCACTAACATCTCCACTATTTTGAACATATTCAGCTTTAGGTTGTTGTGACCGTACAACAGGAAGCTGGTGATCTGCTGACAGATGGAGATGGGCACAGAGAGCTGGGTTCATTTGTAGAGGAGGATGCTGTTGAAGGCCGAGCTGAAGTCCACAAACAGGATCCTCACATACTGTAAGTCGCTGGTTCATCCAGATGCTGCAGGCTGTAGTGCAGTCTCATGTTGACCTGTTTGCTCAGCAAGCAAACTGCAGGGGGTCCAGTGATGTCCTTCAGGTTGGCCAACACCAGTCTTTCAGATGACATCGTGACCACATTATGTTAAAGCAACAGGTCTGTAGTCCTTAAGTCCTGTGATTTTGGGTTTCTTTGGGATGGGGATGATGTTTGAGCCTTTAAAGCAGGAAGGGACTTCGCACAACTCCAGTAATCTATTGAAGATCTGTGTGAAGATAGAGGCCTGCTGGTCAGCACAGGATTTCAGACAGGCTGGTGAAACAACGTCTGTACCTGGTGCTTTCTCTCATCTCATATTTTGCATATTGCATGTCTGGATACTTTCTGGACAGTCCTCAAATATATATTTTAATTCTAAAATATAGGGAAAACAAAAAACAAAAAACATATGAGCCTGGTTTCTCCCAAAGTTTTTTTCCCATTTCTGTCACAGATGGAGTTTTGGTTCCTTGCCACCGTCACCTTTGGCTTGCATAGTTGGGTACACATATATTTGGAAATATTGTTGACTTGATTGCAGGCACTATTGAAAGAGAACTGAACTGAGCCGTACGATGACATCACTAAACAAACAATGAACTGACGAACTGAAAAGCTGACGGTTATCAACACACCTTTTTCCAGTTTAACACCGTAAAGCTGCTTTGATACAATCTGTTTTGTATAAAGAGCTGATATATATATATATATATATATATAGATATATATATATATATATATATATATATATCTATATATATATATATCAGGTCAAATGAATAACTACAATATATCCTAAATGCATGTATTTGTTTCATTACATTTTATTTCACTAGACTTTTTTTATGTATTAGCAATATTTTTGAACATGTTTCTATACTTTAAAATACATAAAAAGGATAAACAGTATTTTTTGTAATATATATATATATATATATATATATATATATATATATATATATCTATATATATATATATAGTATATACATACAGTATATATATAGCATCAGGACAAATAAGTAACTTAAATATATCTCAAATACGTTTAATTTGTTAACTATATTTTTTAACTTAAATTTTTTTAATATTTTGGCCATTTTTATGTATTTTACAATATATGAATACTTCTATATATTAAGATAAAGGCACCATAAAATTAATTACATTAATGTTGTTTAATTTGTTAATTCCTCATTCACACAATTGCTCAATCCAGTTTTTACCAAAAATGTACCAATGTGTTCTAACCACAAACCCCCCCCCCCCAACCCCCCCCCCCCTCTATTTGTAACTAGTTTAAAAGTTAGTTAAAAAGGACTTTTATTCTAGATGGCAAAACCAATCCTGTTTCCGTAACTTTCTCGCTGAAAGTCTTAAATTTTCTCCTCCTCCCCTCACACCAACAAAGAAATAATGATACACTAACCCGCTTAATTCACTTTCATTTTCATTCTTTGTGCTGACTAACTGTGACTTCTCGTCGTTTCGTCGATAACAACTGGATCCCATCTCCTCTTTTCAACTAAAATCCCACGGTATCCAGTGGGATAACACATTAAACGCGTGTTTTTCTGCAAACAGCTTTAATAAAGTTTGGCGAGACAAATCGAAGCGATAATTCTGCAACGATGACTTCCTTAGACATGAGCCCTGCGTCCAAGAAACAGGTAGAGCGCCTATTATAGGCCCGAGACTTGATTTAAACTTATTTATGATTGTATATTGGGCAGAAATTCTGCATTTTGAGTCTTTAACATGTTTATAAATATAAGCGTATATACTGAACCTGTGTTTGTGTGGCAAGTTTAACAAACACTACTTATGTAACGTTACTTTGCAGGTGGATGGATTCTCCCAAAAAATCACCAAGGAGGTAATTATACTTTAATTCAGTCACACTCTTTCATTACTTGTAAAAATATACCACAGTAATTGTAGTTTAAGCCAAAAATACCACAGTTATTATAGTTACTACAATAAAACATTATGCATTATGCGCTATTAGAATTATAAAAGGAAATGCATACAGTAGCTGTAATGAAAGTTTGTTACATTGTCAAACGCTTGATTGTTTTAATCAGGCCGAACAGTTGATCTCAAACTTCTTCCCTGAGAAGATTGCAGAGATGGACAACATCTTACAGGTATTACAAAACAGCAGGTGCATTCATCAGCATTCACACTTGTTGAGTATAGTTTGCGCCGTGGTTAAGAAATGTTGAATTTTTCTCGTGTGTTATTTAGGGTTCCTGTAGTCTGAAGGATCTGTCAGTCATCAGGGCTCCTCTGGACATCCCAATCCCAGACCCTGCCAAAGAGGAGCTCAAGAAGAAGAAGAAAGAGGAGGTAATCACAACACATCATTTATTAAGAACATTCATAACTGTTCACATTGATTTCTTTTTTAGTTGATAGATTTTCTGAATGCACCTTCAAGCCAGTCTGTGGTTTGGTTTTAGTAATTGATTTATTCACACAGAAAGAGGCCAAAGAGGGAAAGAAGGATGGAGATAAAGAAGAGGATGAAGGTAAAGGTTTAGAAGCAATTTTTGAAATTGAAACTGAAAATGTTACTTGTTCGCTCGCTTTTCCCTGGACCTGAATTCCCCCAAATGTGAAATGACAAGGTGTAATTCACAGCGTGACCACAGGGTGGCACTGAGTCACTGTTCATGTCATAGAAATGATCCAGAAAGTATTGCATGACTTCACCCATCTCTGTCCTTAAACCGATGATGTTAATTGTGGTCTGAAAGGTCCTCCCTGTGGTCCCATCGCCTGCAATGAGACAGTAGAGAAACTCCTCAAACAGATCAAGCCTGAGATTCAGACTCTGAAGGAGTGTCTTAACACGGTGAGGAAGTGTTGTCATAGATTATATATCATATATAAATATGCAGATCTCAAAAGTTAAGTGCATTGTATTAAATGATTAATTTAAATGTAAGTACATAGTAGTTAAGGCCACCTAAAATAAAGTGGGACTAATAAAAGTATAATTTATAGTTCGTTTTATAATGCACATAGATAGTTTATACTGTATGCTGGGTCTACATTTAATAAAGCATTTTGGTACATATTTGTACATTGTGTGTTATTTGTGTTATATAATCTGTGTAATATAACCTGTGCAGGTGTCAATGTGGATACAGCTACAGATTCCCAGAATTGAAGATGGGAACAACTTTGGAGTTTCTGTTCAGGTCAGTTAACCGATCTTGTGTCGTGCTTACTCGGGACAGAACGGAATAACGTGATTAATTCTTATGTTTAGGTTTAGATTAGAATTTGTACAGATTTATGCATTACACATGGGGTTTCAAAAAGTCAGTCCCGGTTAGGGATACTAAAAAATATAAATAAAAATATAAAACCTTCAGAAATAGTTAATAGATTAACTTAACCAATAATTAATATGTCGTTTATCTCAATTACACAAAATGATGTGTAATTAATGTTTTCTAAATTTGTGTGGATGACAATTATGGCAAAAGATGCATCACCTATACAATAATATTAATTATAGTATTAAATAACATTACCATTCAAAAGTTTGGGGTCAATAATTTTTTTTTTCCCAACAAGGGCACACTACATTAATCGAAAGAGACAGTAAAGACATCTAATTTTACAAAACTTTTAATTTATTTAATAAAAAAAAATTTTTTTTTATTTATAAAATATACAAAAAAAAAAATTAAAAAAAAGATAAAACATAAAAAAAAAAAATCAGCATATTAGAATGATTTCTAAAGGATCATGTTACACTCTAAGCTTTGCATCACAGGAATAAATTATATTTTAAATACTGTAATAATATTTCACAATATTACTCTTTTTATTGTATTTTGATCGAATAAATGCAGTCTTGGTGAGCGTAAGAGACTTCTTTCAAAAACATTAAAAAAAAAATCTCAATGACCCCAAATTCTTGATTGTTGTTATATATATAATTTAATAGCAGTACACTTTTGTGTGGATTTTATGTTTATAAAAGCAAAAATGTTCCTACAGGAAAAAGTTTTTGAACTGCTTACCAACACCCGCACCAAGATCGAGGGATTCCAGACACAGATTTCCAAGTAAGTGACCAGACTGCATTACAAACTCCAACACCTTTATTATAAATACTAGTCATTTTATATATTTTTTAATAATCATTTTTTAGACATGGATATGCAGTTGTGATGTGTGTCTGTTTCCTCAGGTACTACAGTGAGAGAGGAGATGCTGTAGCCAAGGCTTCCAAACAACCACACGTGGTCAGTTTATTTAATGTTAGATTTAGCTGAATTAAACCAGTTGACGTGATTCTTCAATGCTTCTGATAATTTGATTGTTTGGTTGCTTGGCAACAGGGAGATTTCAGACAGCTTGTCCATGAACTGGATCAGCACCAGTACTGTGAGTTACGCATCATAGTCCTGGAGATTCGCAACACTTATGTAAGTTCAGTCTCAACTGACTCTATCATGTGTTTATGTGTCTGGTGAGACGGCTGTTACTAATTACATCAACCATTCCAACAACACTATGCTCTGCATTACGACATCATCAACAATAATTACAACAATAATAAAGAAGCCCAGAGGAGACTTATCTTCAAAAGCACTTATCTACTGAGTACCGCAGCCGATCTGCACTGACAAGACACACAAACACACATTTGCTGAAAAGTAAAAACATGTCATATTGCGTTTCACATCCACAGTGCATTGACTTGAGCTTCAGTTACATCAACAGAACCTCCTGTAGTACAGTTTTTACTCAATAAAGACTTTGTCTAAATGTGGTACCTCTCATGTTTTTATTCAAAACTTTAGTTTTATTATGCTTATAATTATTAATGTCGGAAAATAACTGTTTAATTTTTCATGTATGCCACCGTTTAAAATTATCAGTAAGATTTTAGATCAGAAATTAATACTTTTATTCAGCAAGGACGCAAAAAAATCATCAAAAGTTAGACATTTATAAAGATTTCTGTTTTAAATAAATGCTGTTCTTATGGACTTTTTATTCATCAAATAATCCTGAAAAAAAAAAAACGTATCATGTTAATTAATTAAATTAATTTAATGTCATTTATTGTCATTTTTATCAAAGGTTTGTAGAGATTTATTTTATGTTAACTATAATCTTAAATTACATTAGTTTAGGATGTGTACTTTTTTTATTTTTTTAAATGAATACTTTTACAAAGAAAAAAAACACTCAACAGACAAAGGCAGGAAAGAAAATAATATATAAAAAAACAAAAAAATGTAGTAATTAAGTTATGACTGCTGAAAATTCAGCTTTGTCATCGGGAATAAATTATAATTTAAAATATATTAAAATAGGAAAAAGTTATTTTAAATTGCAATAATATTTCATGACATAACTGTTATAAAGTATTTTAATCAAATAATTATAGCCTTGGTGGGCATAAGAGACTTCTTTCAAAAACAAACACAAAAGACATTTTGGTTGACCCTGAATTTGTACATCTATAATATCTCATCTATAATCCCGAATTTGTATATCTATTAATATCTTGTATATCTATACATCTAAAAGGTATGTATATTTTTTTGACTCTGACACCTCTTTGTAAAAGCTGTACATTTTTACATATTCTATTTCTCATTTCCTTAACATTCATTTCCCATTTGAGGCAGTATTACACGTGTTATCTGAAAGCAAAGCTTTTGGTCTTCCGACACAGCACCAGCCGGGCTTTAAAACACACCAGCCCTTATAATAAAGGCCCTTCCATCCCAGATACCCAAGCGCCCCTCCAACCAGCTGGGAAGGGAACAGCGGGAAGTGTGCTAACAAGCAGACGATCAGGAAGATCCAGAGACTCATCAACAACACACACAACAAGAAGAGTATCCTCACCACAGTCCCCACAAGATCCACTAAAGCCATTAAAAACCCAAAAACCCCCATCAATACATCAAGAATCAAACAACATAAACTCAGAATGAGGATGTCATCAGACACCTCACATCCCTGCCACTGTAGGCCGGCTTTAAGGCAGGCTGCTTTACCCTTTTCCTCTCTCAGTAGTAATAAGGGGCCTGTATCAGAGTCCAGGAGCTCCCCGGGGTTCCTGCGGACATCTGTGGGGTTTTGAAGTGGCTCAAAACAGCTTCCAGAGGCGTCCACTAGGAAGGAGAGGAGACGGCGGAACAGTGTCCACAGCGTCCCGGTCACAGCGAGTCGAAAGAGGTGACGGACTGAGTGAATGAATGAGTTACTGATGCAGTATGAGAGAAGAAAGATGAAAGAGCCACATAATATACAGGTCCAGCCCCAGCAGGAATGCAGGAAGAGCCTATGAGATCACAACCACCACAATCAATAGCTCATAAAACTAACAAAATGGTAAAAGAACTTAAATACATTTATTATAATAAAGAAATAACCTAAAATACTGTGCATCAATAATAGCAATACACATATAAATACACACTAAAGAAAACGAAGGTCTTTGATTCTATTAAGTTCATTCTCTTCATCATTTTCTAATATCTAAATGTTTTTGAAGTGCATGGAAAGAGACTGATGTACAGAAGTAATCTTTCAAAGCACTACCAAAAAATTATTTACTTGATCATTTTTGTGTGTGTGTGTGTGTGTGTGTGTTATGTATATATGCATTATTAATGCATCTATGCATACATAAAAATATATATTTATGTTAAGACTTGCAAAAAAAAAAACCTTAAGTATAAATGTCTAAATTTAGTGATGTTTATAAAGGGAATGTCTGGAAAAATGACTGATTTTCAGCATTGCAACTTAAATATATGACCATATGAAAATATCTTCATAATATTTAAATATTATGTATAGTATTAAAAAAAAAGGTTAATTTAGTTAAGACTAAACTACTGTAACCATACCATTACAGCAATTATTAAAGTTTCTTTAAAGTTTTACATTTCAAGTTGTATAAATGAATGTTATGTAATGTGTTATGAACAAACATGAATAAACAAAGAATAATATATTTATAAATGTTTTAAAAGATTAAAACTGAAATAAAAGATTAACTGAAATAAATACTAAAAAACATGATTGTTTAATTACCATAATAACTTGAATCTTATTGTGAAGTGTAACTAATAATATTTACAATAATATGTATTTATTAAAGAACTAATAAAGTGTTAGCCAATAATAACTATATCTATACTATATAAGATATTATGTATCATATATATATATATATATATATAGTATATATATACTAAGTATATATATATTATATATATATATAGTATATATATACACACACACACACACACACATAATATATATATATAACTGTATATATCAGCTTCACATTCAAAAACTCTAATAAATAATAAGGTAATTCTAGAATTAACTAGAATAAGATCTTGCCTGTACAGGTAGTGATTCTTGTTGCCAAATATGCTGTATTTGGAGACCCAGAGACTCAGGACAGGTCCAAACATCACCAGCACAGAGAGGAGGAAGTGAAAATGGCGTCTGAATAAGAAATGAGCCAGTACTCCAGCTGTGAGATCAGTCAAGTGCACCAGAACCCAGTGCAGAAGCTGGCTGACAGAGTTATAGATCCTATAAAATATCTCCTTGAGTCCACAAAGATCCATCTTGGTTTGCTGAGGGCAAAACTTTAACTGCATGTTCAACAGATCGACTAACTGAGGGAAGGAGAGAAATGAGATTGTGCTAGCATCTGCAACCATCATCATTAACATTAACTTCCCTTCTCATCCTAAACTCAACATCAACCTTCATGTCAAACTCTACAATCATTAACATACACCCTCACACACACACCCCTCAACATTTTACTCCCTAACAGCTCCAAACATTCCCATCTTATCAGCTTGCACTCTCTCTCTGTGTGTGTGTATGTGAGATGTAAAGCAGTACAGCAACATTCCCTGTGTGGGTTTCAACCGTATTTAGCATTGGTATATGTGGTAAGGACAAACACACAAAAAACAAACAAACAAACAAACAAACAAACACACACACACACACATAAAAAACAAAAAACAATATAAAACTTGCCATCTAATCTAGTGCATGTGTTGTGTTTCTCATATTGCCATCTAGTGCATGTCTAGTTCTTTTTTTGTTGTGTTTTCTTTTTTTGGTCACACTTTATTTTAAGGTACACTTCTCACTATTAACAGATCATTAACTATGACTCCTAATTTTCTGCTTATTAATAGTTAGTAAAGTTGTATAAGTGCTAATAAACAGTCAATATGTTAATAATAGGCATGCTAATAAGCAACTAGTTAATATCGAGAATGTAACCACCTTTTTGCTATTGTAAGATCTGCTATAAACTATAAACTAATATAAACAGATGACTGGTAACTATATGGACTATTTGATTATTGTAATAATTATGCTCATTCAAGGTGTTTTCCCACTATTTATTTTTATTTACACTACTGTTCAAAAGTTTGGCAATTGGGAATTCTAAGTCTCTTATGCTCACCAAGGCACCATTTTTTTTTTTTTTTTTTTATGAAATATGCCATTTTCTATTTTAATATATTTTAAAAGTAATTTATTCCTGTGATGGTAAAGTTGAATTTTTAGCACTCCAGTCTTTAGTGTTACATGGTCCCTCAGAAATGATTCTTATATATTGATTTGGAGAAACATTTCTTACCATCATAAGAATGAATATATATATATATATATCCTATATATTATATATATATATATATAATGACTATAGATTATACATATACATATACATTATACAGATACAGGATACATATACATATATACATATACATATACATATATACATAGACATATACATATATACATATACATATACATATATACATATACATATACATATATAAACAATAACATATACATATATATGTATATATATACGTAATATGTATGTATATATATACGTATGTATATATATACATATATATAAGATCCTATACCTATATATGTATATAGATCCCCAGACTATATCTTATATTATACATATAACATTATCGAGATATATATATATATATATATATATATATATATAGATATATATATATAGATATATGATCTATATATATATATATATATATAGATACATATATACTATATACGATATAGTAGTATATACGATATATATGTATCTAGATATATTATATATATATATAATATATATATATATTTATATATATATATTATATATATATTAAATCTTTCTAACATTATAAATATCTTCACTGTCACTTCTGAACAATGTAATGCATCCTTGCTGAACAGAGGTATTAATTTCTTAAAAAAATAAAATACCGAGCCCATTTTTTTCCCCTTCAAAGGCTAGAAAAGACCATGTTCTCCTCTTTAGCGTCACCTTCTGTCATTACAATATAGCAAATATACAGAACTAAATATACAGACCCTGTCACTGTCAATGTGAGTACCTAAATTCTGACCTTGCTTGAAAATAATTTCAAAATGCATGCAGCACATGAAAAATTGGCTTGCAATGCAAACTAACTGTATTTCTTGCTGAAATATCCGAGAAGCGATTTATAGTCCAAACAAAGAAAGTTGTGTGCATAAATTTAATTATTCTTGTAAAACAATTTTGTGAGTGTTCCAATAAATTCTAAATGCACTTAAACCATACACAAATCAAACCTCTGTGTCAACAAAAACATATCTGCACACACTCACACACACATACACATAAAGAAACTCATTCCCGTACCCGTAAACCCACAGCTATGTCTCCACACACACACACACTTTTAACACACATTCAGAGTTTTGACAAAGAAATTTTTTTTTTTTACATTGAACTACAAAATCAAATCCTGAACATTAATAGCAATAAAATATCTTACAATATTTAGAATTATTCCCAGAATCCGTTGCACTTTTAGAAATATGTCCATCAGGTGTAAAATATTTAGCTATATTTCATTATGCAAGTATTGTTTTTTTTGGGGTAAAGCAACACAGTTACCATACAGTAATTTTTCAAGCGAAGCAGTTGTGCCTGTCTGAAATCATGCGTTCTTTATATTGGTGAAGTTCACTCAAAGTCTTCCACTTAAGCGTAAACGGTCATCTCCGAGCTGAGAGAGAAGCGTGAAAGAGAAATCACAGCACGCCCCGTGTCCATTAACTAAATGATCCTTTAAACATATTTGTATCATCTTTTGTGCAGGTAATGTGAAATCAAACAACACCTGAAGAGCCTGCCTAACACTACATCAATATGATTTCACAAAATTTGTTCTCTTTACTGATTTGTTTTTTCTTTATTCCTCTTTCATTCCATTCCTGCAATGATGGCACCATCTACCTCTGATGTCATCAAAAGCGTTTGGTTTTCATGTCCACCATATCCACGTTCATCCTCTCTCGATCTTTGTCCAGAGGGTGGTTCTGCGTGTGTTCCCACAGACGGATGGCACCATCCCACTGAGCAAACGTAACGGGAAGGAAAAAAGACTTATAAAGGTATAGTGTATTACATAGTATACAGGTCCTTCTCAAAAAATTAGCATATTGTGAAAAAGTTCATTATTTTCCATAATGTAATGATAAAAATTCAACTTTCATATATTTTAGATTCATTGCACACCAACTGAAATATTTCAGGTCTTTTATTGTTTTAATACTGATGATTTTTGGCATACAGCTCATGAAAACCCAAAATTCCTATCTCAAAAAATTTGCATATTTCATCCGACCAATAAAAGAAAAGTGTTTTTTAATACAAAAAAAAGTCAACCTTCAAATAATTATGTTCAGTTATGCACTCAATACTTGGTCGGGAATCCTTTTGCAGAAATGACTGCTTCAATGCGGCGTGGCATGGAGGCAATCAGCCTGTGGCAATGCTGAGGTGTTATGGAGGCCCAGGATGCTTCGATAGCGGCCTTAAGCTCATCCAGATTGTTGGGTCTTGCGTCTCTCAACTTTCTCTTCACAATTCCCACAGATTCTCTATGGGGTTCAGGTCAGGAGAGTTGGCAGCCCAATTGAGCACAGTAATACCATGGTCAGTAAACCATTTACCAGTGGTTTTGGCACTGTGAGCAGGTGCCAGGTCGTGCTGAAAAACGAAATCTTCATCTCCATAAAGCTTTTCAGCAGATGGAAGCATGAAGTGCTCCAAAATCTCCTGATAGCTAGCTGCATTGACCCTGCCCTTGATAAAAACACAGTGGACCAACACCACAGCTGACATGGCACCCCAGACCATCACTGACTGTGGGTACATGACACTGGACTTCAGGCATTTTGGCATTTCCTTCTCCCCAGTCTTCCTCCAGACTCTGGCACCTTGATTTCCGAATGACATGCAAAATTTGCTTTCATCCGAAAAAAGTACTTTGGACCACTGAGCAACAGTCCAGTGCTGCTTCTCTGTAGCCCAGGTCAGGCGCTTCTGCCGCTGTTTCTGGTTCAAAAGCACACGCCTGTGCATGGTGGCTCTGGATGTTTCTACTCCAGACTCAGTCCACTGCTTCCGCAGGTCCCCCAAGGTCTGGAATCGGTCCTTCTCCACAATCTTCCTCAGGGTCCGGTCACCTCTTCTCGTTGTGCAGCGTTTTTTTTGCCCACACTTTTTCCTTCCCACAGACTTCCCACTGAGGTGCCTTGATACAGCACTCTGGGAACAGCCTATTCGTTCAGAAATTTCTTTCTGTGTCTTACCCTCTCGCTTGAGGGTGTCAATGATGGCCTTCTGGACAGCAGTCAGGTCGGCAGTCTTACCCATGATTGCGGTTTTGAGTAATGAACCAGGCTGGGAGTTTTTAAAAGCCTCAGGAATCTTTTGCAGGTGTATAGAGTTAATTAGCTGATTCAGATGATTAGGTTAATAGCTCGTTTAGAGAACCTTTTCATGATATGCTAATTTTGAAATATTTCAGTTGGTGTGCAATGAATCTAAAATATATGAAAGTTTAATTTTTATCATTACATTATGAAAAATAATGAACTTTTTCACAATATGCTAATTTTTTGAGAAGGACCTGTATATATTTTTTTATTTCTTAGTCCTTTGTCAAATGTCCTTTTTAGTTTTTGTAAAGTTTTAGTTGACTAAAAGGGTGGGAATTTTAGTCTAGCTTTAGTCAATGAAATCTTGTGAACTTAAACTTCTAATCATATTTCAGTCATGCCACATAACAGAGCTGGGTAGCAACTGCTTACATGCAGATTCCAAAAATAAAGTACTTACAATAAATTACATAATCAGATTACAGTTACTTTTAATGGATTACATATCATTTACACAACAGGAATAATTTATTGATTTTCCCTAATTTCTCTTTTTCATCTTTTAAATTTTCCTTTCTATAGGTGTGCCGTATTGATTCAGGATAAGCCAAAAACAGGATTTGGAAAATGGATTCATGGTGTACTCGCTTATTATATACATTTTGTAAATTTTGAACACAGAAAAGTTACGGACTGCAGCTTTCCCATTTTAATGATTTAATTAACTATTAGCTTTTTATTAATGTCATAAACTCCCTGCTGGTCATTCACAAACCCAGTTTGGGAAACCTTGATTTAATATAATGTTTAATGCACTTCATGTTGTTGTTAACAACAAATGGAATATATTTCTTAGTCTATGTATTTTTCTATCAATATAGTACAAGATTTTCCTATTTAAATCAATGTGAAAACAAGATAGGTCATAAGTAATCTAAAAGTAGCCTGATTATATTACCTAAAATGTATAATGTAATGGATTCTAATGGAACAACAATTTTTGTCATGTCATTTGGAATCAGTAACGGATTACAATTTGTAAGTACTCTACCCAGCTCTGCCGACAAAAATTACAATCGTGATTGCTGTGACTGTTGTCACTTGAGAACTTTCATCAGAATTATTACACTTTCACCTAAAAGCACAAATCAAGGAAATGTCAAATCATACACATGGTTTATTTTACCTATCCTATTACTATTAATCATCTTGTTTCCTGATTTATTATATTAGCCCCACATTAGCCCTACATTATGAAAACTGGTAAACTTAAAGTTTTCTCTCAAAAGCTGAAACATAGCTGAAATTGCTATTATTAATTCCAAATTCTATTCATGTTTTTCTATTAAAAAAAACAATTTCTTAAGCAACCACAATTGCAAACATTATTGTTGAGAAACATGTGGATTTATAAATTCATCACTGAGGTGGTTTCATTGCAGATTTAGCTGGAGCATCTGTGTGAAGGAACACAAACTGGCCGTATTGTTTTCAGAAGATCAGTGCTGTTTTCTTAGACCAGATAGTATACGGTTGCCAGGTTTAAGTACAAGTACAAACAGAGGAGGAAAATGTATCATAGGAGAAAAGCTCTTGATATTTGGCAACCGCAAGCACAAAAACTTCTGGAGGTCTTCCCATTTTTTTCAATATAGATAGATTTTGAATGTAGCGTTTTTTTTTATTATTGTATTTTAGTCAATAATAATAGTTATAGTCACAGTGTTTAATGATGTTGTGTCACCTCGCCTAGTCTTAGTCATGGAAAAGAAGGTTGTCAACAAATACTTTTCATCATTGTTTTCATTAACAAAATAAACACAGTGGTTTTACTTACAGAGCTGCTGACCATGTTGTTGTGATAGGGGTGCCAGCTGACGTCCCTCACACATGCATCATGATTGGACAATTTGGACACAATGGATCCCGTCAACACATCGTAGACTACAAAAAAGATGGGAGGAAAAATATTACAGATTTGGATAACAATAAAAAGTGACTTTAGAAACAGTTTCACACTTGCTATTATTCTCCACTTACTGACGATTTTGCCTGTTGAACAGCCTGTGTAAATAAACTTCTGTCCAGTGCTGAATTCAGGGGAAAAGCGGCAGCGAATGAGCGTGTGCAGAACCCCATGACCCCTGTAGGTCATCACAGAGGTGTCACCAGTCAGCTTGTGCCTCTTAAGTGCTGCAGGCCAACAAAATGAGTCAAAACAGGTGCTTTGTGTTTACAGTATGTATAAAATTAATGTTGACAATAAACAAGCAGGTCTAGTAAAGTTACTTAAGCATCGTAACGCACCTCTCTGGGGAACCTGCTGCCAGCGGTAGTCCCAGTTCTGTTGTGTGACAGCGAGCCGTGAGGCCGCAAGCCCCTCTTTGGGTGAGAACTTCCTCACGTCCCACAGCTTAATGGTCTGATCTTTGGAGTTGCTGATCAAGTACCGAGCGTCGCCCCAGAACAACATACAAATGCTGCTTGAAATATGCTTGAAGGGAATGCAATGAATTGACTGTAAAAATGACAGAATAATGACTAAAATGTTATACAAATGAATAAATATGTATTCTTCAGGTCTTCCACACACTGCAGCATTGTGGTCACTATTAAGCGAGCACTGACACAGTGTGGTGAAATCATCACGCATGTTTACAAGCCACAGCTTTCTCAGATCGTTGGATTAAAACTACAAGTTCCGTTGAGTTTGGAAAATTCTGTGCACAGTAATCATCAGAATATCTCTTTCCCTGTCTCTGAAAATGACTGGATTTTGAAATCATCCTGCAGATGCTCATGCAGATGAACTTCCGGTAATCTATTCCGCTGTGATGAAGGTCTATTAGAAGAGAGTGTCCACATATTTCTGGCATGTAGTTTGCTTTGCTTTCTTGGGTTTATATTTATCGAGGACTAAGAGTACCATTTAAAAATAAAAATGTAAATAATTACTTTTCAAATAATATGACATTACAAATAATGTTTTATTATTCATAATTGCAAGAAAGAATGCTACTGAAAAGTTTTAATACTTAACCATAAATTGCTTTAAATATTTTATTTCTATAGACCCCTTAATCGCCTACGTCACTGTGACGTCACCGCTCTAGCTGGAGGCAAAACATAAGGAAGAACTCATAGCAGGCGCGCTAAAAGTTTGAGGTTTTTACTTTAAAATGTCGTCTTGTGTTTTTGGCTGCCAGAATAGAAGGAACAGCACTTTTGGTTCAAAACTAAAGTTTCACCGGATCCCTGCCGACATTCCTTCACAGAAATCAAGAAGACAATTGTGGTTGAATGCAATACGGCGTACAGACGATCATAAATAATGCTCGTGTTTGCAGTGCACACTTCATATTAGGTAAAATAATCTATGCATATGTACTGGTGTGTTGGTTTAGCTAGTACAAATCAGCAAGTTTATGTTTTATAGGTGAAAAGTCGCCAACCTTCAGCGCACTAGCTAGCTTAAATGTTAAACAAACATACAGCGATAGATGTGTGTGCCATCCTTTGAATGGTCTCTTAAAATAATCCACATTGCTAATCATAATTAGCCCAGCGATAGGTTACATTAGACAATAAGCCTTGACAAAATTCCCCAAACCACCCGAAAGTAATTCATATGTTGTCTAGGAAATATCCAAAACCTGGTTAAAATGTTTCCAATGAGAACAAGATACAAGAACTACACCAGGCTTAGCTAAAAATAAATAAATAAATAAATTAGGCTACTGTAAGGTTATCCACTCGTCATTATATTTTGGTCAGATAACCAGTTTGGTCAGTGAACTGAGTGATCAACTGAATTAATTGATAAATGTATGCTAACTCCCACTTTTTTTATTATTATTTTTTTTGTCACGGTCCCGCAGATTCAGTGACTGTACATATTCGGCAGTTCCGAACCTTCTTCTGCATCCATGTTTAATAAATACCTCCTAAAACGGTGCTAGTTTACGCTTGTCTACCTTGCGTCCGCGCCTCTTTTTGCCTCCAGCTAAGCCCCGCCCACCCGGAGACGTTGCAATGTTTACAAACTTTTAAGGGATCTATAAATACAATTTGAAAAGTAAATTATTAATTTATATACTAATATATTAATTTAGTACATTTTAAACATCAATAGTTTTAAATATGCTATAGTATTTATTTGTAAGTTTTGATTTATTCTTTTACATAAATTGATAAATGATTACTCTATGTAAAGTCCTGTTTAAATTTTGGGGTCAGTAAAAAAAAAAGAAAGAAATTAATACTTTTATTCAGCAAGAAGGCATTAAATTGAGAAAAGAATACAAAAGATTTCTATTACAAATAAATGTTGTTCTTTTTAAAGTTCTATTCATCAAAAAAATCCTGAAAAAATTTATCACTGTTTCCATTAAAATATTAAGTAGCATAACTGTTTTCAACATTCATAATAATAAGAAATGTGTGTTGAAAGGCAAATCAGCATATTAGAATGATTACTGTAAAAATTTGTTTACAGTAAAAATAATTTTTGAATTGCATTTTGTATTTTGAATTACATAAAAGCAGCCTTCTTGAACATTTCAATTAAAATAATAATAATAATAATTATATCTACCAATACTATGCTCACAATAATCTGGTTTATAATCACATATTATTATGTAAAAGGTTTAACTTTACTGTAAGACACAGTATCTTGACAATGATACCATACCTTGCTGTGTATGAAGGTGATTCCATCTCTGTGTCCAGCCAGATGACCCACAGGCTGTGGTCTGTCTTCTCTGAGGGTACGTCTGTCCCAGACCTTACACAGAGCATCATCACTGCCTGAGAACAGCAGCTGTGATGAACTGTCTGCAAACGCTACGGCATTCACATCATCCTCATGAGCGTCGATCTGAAAGATGATGAGATAAACAACCAAATTCACATGAGTCATGCTACAGAGGGCAATGCCTGCATAATGTTCTCAGTAAATCTATCTTACATATCAATGACCACATTCAATTCAGAAGGTTAGAGCTTTGATGCACTGAGACTGAGGAGCTGTAAAGATTACGCAAGGCTTAAAGTCACAGGAGGGCTGAGAAGTATGAAAGGATGACAGTAGAGTTAACAGATATTGATCCAATAAAAGGTAGCATGCACCATTAATTTAACATTTACTGTATTTAGAAGTGCAGCAGATGAAAATTGACCAAACATCTTTGGGTTACTGATAAAGGGATATTTCTGACTTATTCTCTTCCACTAGCCTCTAAATAACTATTAAAGGGACTGTCTATGAGACAGTCTCAAGCCTCCCTGATTTCATCCAAAATATCTTAAATTGTGTTCCGAAGACGAACGAAGCTTTTACAGGTTTGGAACAACATGGGGGTAAGTGAATAATGACAAAATGTTCATTTTGGGATGGAGTAACCCTTTAAGTAATTTTGTCCCTGGATTAAGAGTGCAAACGTATGCCCTTCTATTATTTTACAAATGTGTGAATCATACCTTTAGAGTTCTCTTGTTTTGTTCACGATCAAACACATACAGGCAGCCATCGTTTGCTCTATTTGATAGAGATAAAACACATCTCATTAAGAAATAAAGAACACTTTAGGTTTCTATGTATGGTAGGTAAAATAAAATAAAATAATAAAATAAAAGCATGTTTAAAAAAAAAATCCAGATTTAAAAACTAATAATGAGTTACTAAAGGATCGCTTTCTGGGGTTAGTTTTTTTAGACCATAGTATGTTACTAACCCGCCTAAAATTTCTTTTCCATCTGTGGATGCTGCCAGTGAGAAAACACAAAACCTCCTTTCATCAGGACTGGAAAAAGAACAGACACCTGTCAGCATCAGCAACCTTCAATAATCAGCAAACACTAACAACTACAGTCATTTCTATGGCGATTACGTTCAATATACTTCACAGGCTAAACTAAAACATCATTAAATATAAATCTTTAAACATCTAAATTCATTTCCATTCACACAGCTCTACCTTGGGAAAGAACAGAGCAAGACCAAACCTCTAAAAGCATAACATTACAGTTTATCATCACATGGTGGTCACTAAATGTTATGCAATGCGGCGAAGACGTCAACATGGTCATGTGAATTTAATGGAAGAGGCAGAAAGACATGCTGGCAAAGTCAACTATTGCCATTATTAGCATATCTGAAGGTGTATTGGCACTTTAATTATAATTTCAATAAGAGGGATTACTGTTCTTACATATTATGAGAATAAACATATGATTATATATGAAAAAAAAAAAAAAGAAGTGTACTAATTAGTAAACAATTAAGAATCGTTCCTAAAATCTAAAAAAGCAACCACAATTGGTTATTACTTCGAAAACAAACTTCCTTCAGATTACACTTTGCCATCGTGTTCAGTTTTGGTTAGCTCACAGTCACGTGATGGCTGTAGTGATGAATGATTATGGAAATCTGTTCTACTGTCTGTCATCCACATGAAGAGGAAGCAAACAGGTGATTACCTGAGTTTTAATGCTAAAATGTACTATGAGGAAACACTAACTTGAGGTCCAGGGCGGTGTGTGTTTCACTGTCCCCATCTACACTGCACACATGGACTAAAGAGAGGGAGCACAGACAGATATGCAGTACTGGAATAAATGACAGTAGTGCCAACAAAGCAGTTTAAGTGACCTGGCCCTGTCTTACTGTAGTCAGACCAACTGGAGTACAGCACACAACTTGCATCAGGGGTGAAACACACATCCAGAATGCTCCAGCCCACGTCTCTGGCCTTCACTGTCTTCTTTAGAGTAAAACGGCCCCTGCTAGTGTCATATAACCTGATATTCTGATCTATAAAAACAAAGACAGAAAAAGGAGCGTATAAGATACTGTTTGCGCTACACAGTTCAATGATTTTCGTATGTTTGCTTTTGAAATAAGTCTTTTAAGCTCATGTAGTCTGTTTTTATTTGATCAAAATACAGAATGTGAATTATTATTACGATTTAAAATGACAGTTTTCTATTTTAATATTTTTTAAATGTTATTTATTTTTGTGAAGGCAAAGCTGATTGTTCAGCAGTCATTATTCCAGACATCAGTGTAACATGATCCTTCAGAAATCATTCTAATGAGCTAATTTGGTGCTTAAGACATTTTTTTTTTTTTTTATCAATGTTGAAAACAGCTGTTTTTTTTTTTTCATTTGAACTAGAAATCTTTGTAACATTATAAATGTCTTTAGTGCCACTTTATGAGTCTGAAGCATTTTTTGCATTTCTTACAAAAATAAATAAATAAATAAACCTTACTGACCTCAAACTTTCGAACAGTAGTTTATGTGCTTAAATTAAAGATCGAAACAATTACAAAATTAGTCTTTTGTAGAATTTTGTTATTTGAACATATCTGAGACATGACTGAAATTTGGAAACTACTAAAAATAGAAAATGAATACTAAAGACAAAGTCTTGAATTACTGTTTCACCTTGGCATGCAGACAGGAACATGTTTCCCTCATCACTGTAGACTCCACAAAAGACTTTCTGCTGATAGGTGTCTTTGTATACCACATGATTAGGCAGGAAGCTATGAGGAAATGTATTTGATTTATTATACGTATGCAGTGACTATTAAAAATTCAAATCTAATGACATATGTGCCTCTGTATATGCATCAAATATACAGTATAGTTGTTATAGCATAACATTTATGTTGCACTTACTGTGAACGGATTCGGCTGCACTCTCCATGAGAGAAACTCGACCCACAACACCGTCCCTTTTCCCGCTACAGAAAGAAATACACAGTTACAGTACATTATAGAGCGCTGCAACATTTGTGAGCTCTACTCTATTTGGCTGTATCAAGATTTCCTGATTTCTTAATTACAAATCAGAAGAGCTGCTAAGTAAAACAGCTGAGCTGCTCATTCAGACTCATTGTATTGTTACATGCCCTGCACATCAAGATATACATCCAGAGACACATCTTACCTCTGCTAGCATATGTGTGAAACTGTGTCTGCCCTTTTGGCCCGAGGAAGCAGTGGCAAGCAGGATCTGAGTGCGGATCTCACTGTGGTCAATTTCCTGTGTGTCTGGTTGGGCATCCGCTGAGTGAGAAACAATAAGGCATAGTAAATGACCACAGAATTGTGTTTTATAGCTCACTTTTATAGACTGAAAATGATGCCATACAGTCCATAATTCTCACCTGGAGGGTCATATCGATGTCCTAGCCGCCCATCCCAGGCCCCATCGCTGTCCTCATCTGAGTCTGAATATGACTGCACGAGCTGTAGGCCTGTCGCTCCACTTCCATGGACCAGGCGGACCTGGCCCCTATAATTGAGAAAAGGGAAGAACTCTTTTTAATACCTGTATCGGCAACCTATAGCCGCTGAGAGGCTAAGCAGCAGGAATAATCCTTGACGCGTTTTGTTCATTGCAAATCCCACAACATTTATTGGCTTAATAACAGACCAAGTAGAAACAAATCGATATTAAACGGTCAACAGAAAGTGAGCACTCCCCGCTACTCACCCCCTCTCTACTACACCTAACCCAAACAGGAAACGCTACCAGGTATATACACACACCGATCCCACGTGACCAAACCACCTGGAAACATACACGCAAAATACAAAATAAAAGACAAGCGTTTTTCTGCACTTACATTCCAGCCCCTGATTATTATACAATAAACCTGTAATAAATCACAGACACAATCGAAATATGAACAATATTAACATACATTACATAATTAATTGTTATACATGATTTTCTTTTTTCTTTTTGTTTTTACAAAAAGGAAATGTGAGAAAATGTATGTGTGAAAATGTCCAGATCACTCAAAATGTTCATCATTGTAGCCGCATGAAGCAAAAAGTAAAAGTCCAGTCTAAGTCAGTAAGATCAAGTAATTCAATCAAGTCCAAGTCAAAAGGTCAAGTCGAAAGAGTCAGTTGAGAGCTCTCAAATGTCAGTCATAGCTAATCTTTAAATTCCTCAGCTTCAAGAAGGCGACAAATTTTTGTGATTGGCCTGGTCAGGCAGGTACTCATAGTCTTAATCTTAACTTGCCGTGTGAATCCTTGAATAATTTTGCCCATGATCCAGGAACTCCTTGGTGCATTTTCATCCATTATCAGTACAACATCTCCCAACTGATAGTTCCTTGTCCTCACCATCCACTTCTGCCGTTCCTGTAATAAAGGTAGATATTCACCAATCCATCTTTTCCAAAATTGGTTGGCTAAATACTGAATTTGACGCCATCTTCGACGGGCATACAAATCTTCCTTCTCAAACAATCCGGGTGGTAATGTAGACTTTGTTTTTAGAAGGAGAAGATGATTAGGTGTTAAAGCTTCCATGTCATCAGGATCCAAAGATGATCTAGTTATGGGTCGGTTGTTAAGTATAGACTCTACTTCACACAGAAAAGTATGAAGACCTTCTTCATTTAAACTTTGCCCTCGAAGAATGGAGTTTAGTATTTTCTTTATTGACCTGATGAGCCTTTCCCAGATCCCCCCATGGTGTGAACCGGTAGGAGGATTGAAAGTCCATTTAATCTTCTTTTGTAGAAGAACATCGTATATCTGACTGTGGTTCCAATTTTGTATCGCCTCTTTTAATTCACGATCGGCTCCAACGAAGTTAGTTCCATTATCTGAACGTATTTCAGCCACTTGTCCTCGTCGAGCAATAAAGCGTCTGAGTGCGTGAATGAATGAGTCAGTATCCAATGATGCAACCATCTCAATGTGAACAGCTCTAATGTTCAAGCAGGTGAAAAGGACTCCATAACGCTTTAGAGTGGTTCTCCCTCGCTTTACTTCAAATGGGCCAAAACAATCTAGTCCAACATAAGTAAAGGGTGGTTTGTCTGGGGAGACACGATCCTGAGGCAAATCAGCCATTTGTTGATGACCTGCAATTGCGTTGAACCTTTTACACACTACACATTTTGACAGAAATGTTCTTATGGCTACGCTAGCTCCAGGGATCCAATATCGCTGTCGAAGAGCCGCCAACATGAAGTTCCGTCCACTATGTCCCACTTCTTCATGAATTTGTCGCAGGATTAGGTTAGAAATGTGTAGATCTTTTGCCAGTATAATTGGGTGTTTAGAGTGTTCAGAAATCAATGCGTTATCAAGGCGTCCACCAACCCTGATGATATCACACTTAAGTATTGGGTTTAGGCTATAAAGAGGACTACTTCGTTTGACTACTCCACACTTACGTAGACTCTTTAGTTCCTCCGGGAATCTCTTTATTTGAGAAAGTCGGATGATTTCCATTTCGGCCTTTTCCAATTCTTCCAACGAAAGGAAGTTCTTACGCACTGTAGGTTCAAACTTCTGCATTTCCTGATTAATAATCATCTCTTGTTGATATGAATCCGTATCAGAGCAGACGAGAGAAATTCTGCAATCGTTTCCTTTCCTTGCTACGGTCCATCAAGATTTGTCTCAAACGAAGGAACCATGCTACGGCTTTTCTTTAGTCGAATCCAAGAGGAGAAGTAATCAAAGAGATATGATATAGGGTCAAAATTTTTTATTGACTTCTATCATGTTTACCAAAGCACTCCTTTTAATCTCAGGATCATGAGGCAAAATCACATCCCTATAGGTGGGGTCCATAGGCCACTCCTCTTGTGATCGAACCAGAAAGGCGGGACCAGAAATCCACGACTCATTCTTTAAAAATGAATCCACCTTCACTCCTCTAGACGCCAGATCTGCTGGATTGCTTGACGAATTCACGTACCTCCACTGTTCTACATCAGAAACCTTCAAGATTTCGGACACTCTATTAGACACAAAGCACTTAAATCTTGAGGTGCTATTTCGAAGGTATTTAAGTACTGAAGTACTATCAGTCCAAAACACGGAATTCTGAAAAGGCATCTTGAGTTCTTTCATCCAGATCTTGTCAATACGGCTTGCAAGAGTGGCAGCTGTAAGTTCCAGGCGAGGGATTGTAATGGACCTTAATGGTGTAACTCTTGCCTTGCTCACCAGAAGGGGTAGAATATGCCTGTTGTTGGTCATTATGGAGCAGCAAATAGGATACCACACCATATCCTTGTTCACTTGCATCTGAAAAATGATGCATTTGAGCAGATGCTACATCTCCAAACCCGTCAGGCTTCAAACATCTTCTAACCTCAAAACTCTCCAAGTGATGCAGATCATCCAGCCAGTGCATCCAACGCTGAACATACACTGATGGAATATCATTGTCCCATCCAATTCCCTCCCTACACAGGTCCTGCAGTATCCTCTTGGCAGACAAAATCACAGGTGACAAGAACCCCAGAGGATCATAGATGGAACTAACCACTGAGAGAATTCCTCTCCTGGTAAGAGGCCTATCCTTTACTACCACTTTGAATTGAAAGGCATCCGATTCAGCACACCATTGCACTCCTAATGCTCTTTCCACTGGCAAAGTGTCACGATCGAAGTCCAAATCCTTTACCTTTTTCTCTCGGTCCTTCTCTGGTACGACACCCAATACAGCACGGCTGTTGCTCGTCCATTTTGTTAAATGAAATCCACCTTTAGCACACATACTAGTAAGATCCTTGTACAACTGCACAGCATCTGATTCGGAAGGTACGGAAACAAGGCATTCATCCACATAGAAATTATTGAAGACAACATCCATTGTTTTGGGGTCAAATAGATCCTTTTGATCCATTGCACATTTCCTCAATGCAAAACTCGAAACAACTAGGTGATGATGTAGCCCCGAATAAATGAACCACCATTCTGTATTACTCCAGACTGCTGTTTACATTACCTTCTGGCCACCACAGAAACCTCAAGAGATCACAATCTTCTGGGTGAACTCTGATTTGATGGAACATGGCTTCAATGTCGGCCATCAGGGCAATAGATTCCAGTCTAAATCGTACAAGTACACTCACCAATGAACTGGTTAAGTCTGGACCTTGTAGAAGCTTGCTATTCAGTGATGTACCCTGATAAGAGGCTCCACAATCGAACACAACCCTAATCTTGTGTTTTTTTTGAGGTGATATACACCGTGATGGGGTAAATACCACAGACGTCCATCACGTCTCTCCAGTTCAATCGCAGGTACCCTTTCTGCATAACCCTTACGGATCACATCCTCCATAAAGACAGTGTAATCTGCATGAAAGGAAGAATTTACTTTAAACCTTTTTTGAAGAGTTAAAGCACGTTGTTCTGCAATTCTCCTGTTCATAGGCATGGCTACTTCAGCATTTCTGAATGGTAGACCGATGTAATAATGACCATTAATCAGTCTTGCGGAATTGGACACAAAATTCATAAACTGCTGCTCTTCTTTAGATGTTCCTAACATTTCTTCATGAGCAGTCTCTGGAAAATCGGCCTTAAATTGCTGCTTCCACAACTCTTCCAATTTCATTACTGCAATCCTATTCACAGTCACAGGAAGTTGGTTGGCAGCATCGTCTCCATTTATACCTACTCCTTTAAGTGGTCCATTAACGGTCCATCCAAACATGGTCCTTACAGCATATGGGCCATTATTTTGACTACGTATGACCTCCCAAGGCTCCAATGCTTCTGGAACATTAGCTCCAATCAAAAGCTCAATGCCAGCGTTAATCATAGGTAAACAGATATGACTCAAATAAGGCCAACACTCAAGATCTTTCTGTGAGGCGATGTTTACTGTGGTCACGGGCATGATCTTCTGTGTATACACTTCAGGCAATGCACAGTAATATTCTTGACTCAAGCCAGAAACCTCCAGGTCTTTCAGAACGTAACTACCAATTGATTTATCTTGACTCATAGTTCTGAGAAGAATATTAACTCTCTTTTCCAGGGAGGTTGAGCTTGTTCATCAAACTTTCTGTACAAAAAGAAGCGGAACTCCCAGAATCGAGAAAAGCATACGTCATCACCACGCCATTTCCCTTTTTTGATTTAACACACACTGGAACGATAGGTAACGCACAGTTGTCATTACCAGCCCCAGTAAGACCACTAGTTTGGAGAGAGACCATAGCACTAGCAACCGCTGACTTGAATTCGTCTTTCTTCTTGCTCAAAGTGTCTACCTTCTCATGAGGATAAATGTGAAGAAGACTAGGATGTTTAAGACTACATACATTACAGATACTTCTCTTTTTGCAGTCCCTGCTGAGGTGTCCTGTATGCAAGCAGCCAAAGCAGATTCCTCTCATCATCAGAAAGTTCATTTTTTCTCTGTGACTTTTTCTGGTAAGTTTATTACAGACATCCAGCATGTGTTCACCGCTACAGAAGAGACAGATTCTGTTGGTTGACATCTTATGGTGTTCTTTTATTTCAGGCACAGCAGTGATAGTGGTTGCAAAACTGCTTCTAGTTTTTGGCTGACTTACTTTGATGTTCATCTTCCTACCTCCAACAGGTGACACATCCTGAATATTACCAAACACCGGTCAGATAGAATTTTTACTTGTCTCTCGATGAAGTCCACAACATCAGAAAAGGTGGTTTGATTGTGGCGTCGCTCCTTTAACTCGTATGCAACGACTCTCCATCTGTCTTTGAGTTTATAAGGAAGCTTTGAGAGGATAATTTGCATGTTAGTGGTAAGATTCAGCTCATTCATATAGTGAATGTTTTGCATAGCGTTGCAACAACTCCTTAGAAAAAGACCATACTCTTGCAGAGACTTCGCATCTTCTGATTTTATAGCTTTCCATGAAAGAGCCTTTTCCATATATGATGAAGCTATTTTTTTACTTCGTTGCCAAAGTTTTCCTTAAGCAATGCCTTAGCCTTTAAATAACCTTGTGAAGGGGTCATGAGCTGGCAACTTCTAACAAGCTCTTTCGGCTGTCCTCGTGTGTATTGTTCCAGGAAACGAAGACAGTCTCCTGGGTTGTCTGCCTTCTTTTCCACCACTTCCTCAAATGTACGCATAAACTCATGAAAGCGCAATGGATCTCCATCAAAGGACTGTATTTCTCTGGGTGGAAGTGAAGACAAGTTATGCTGTTTAACTAATAAAGTAGCTATTTCATTCTGCTTACCCATAAGCTGAAGCATGCTTGCATGGCTCGCATCATTATGAAAAACTTAACCTTGGCCCGTGAGCATATTCAGTATTCTGACTATCCAATGATGACATGTTAGGCAATGTAGATTGTGAAGGTTTCATTTTAGATCTTGTTGATGGTTGTTGTCCTGACTGAGATAGAGAATAATGAGAAATCCTTTGTGGGTAATTGACATGTGATGTATGCATTACAGGCATAGGCTCTGATGCCACTGGCACACTAGCTGAAGGAACGAATGGTTCTGCCATCGCATGAAGGGGTTTAACCACAATCCTATCAACAGATGAATGAGATGCAGAATGAACGTCTTGATACACCTTTACTTTTGCCATTGACTGCTAATTTAGTTTCCAGTTCCAGTTTTTCCCTCCTTCTCCTCAACAGTTCCTCCTGTTCCTCTAAATCATGTTTCCTTTGCAGCATTTGTTGGGAAGCCAATAAAGCAGCCAGTTCTGCCTCAGCCTTAAGACGAATGGAGGATCGGCTTGATCGAGACCCATGTGATGTCGCTACCAAAGATCTTTTACGGCTTATATTTGAAGCACTATCCGTTGGTTGAATTTCATTTTCAAAGTTCCCAGAATCCATTCCTGCTTGTACATGAGAGGGCTGAGTCGTGGACACCACGTCAACAGAGGGTGAAATATCAGATCCACAAACTCCTTGAGAAGTTGCATATATGGCTTCCCCAACCACAGGCTCACAGATATTAGAAAGATCAGTGCAAGGATTCAATTTCCCAGTTTCAGTCGTCCATTGTTGAACGTCATACACAAAGCCATTATAATGTTTTAAAATTGAGTCAAACCATTCATTTTGTTTATTTTGCTCCTCAAAAGGTAGTAGAGGCAACACTCTTTTATGTAACACAGATGCATCATCCATCAGCAATTGTATCGTTTTCAACATTGAACACACTTGAGACGCATTGTCATCACATATCATCAGCTCTTTCATTGACCCAATCAAATTCTTCACTTTATTCACTTTACTCTTGCGATACCTTTGCAAGGCTTCAATTTCAGCCACCAAGGCCTTTGCCGTGGGTTTACGCTCTCGTTTGCTGCCGTCAACAGCGTGCTCCATATCCTCAGAATTCATTCTCCAACACTACGGACAATGTGAGCTCCGTTTCAAACAGCGCGCTCACAGAACCAAACAATAAATGAACGTAGCGAGGCGGCACGCGAGAGCCCATAAACATGCAAGAGCAACACAAAGCTCGTTCAATCCAATGCCAATCCAATGCCAATCCAACTGTAACAACTACAACAGCGTCTTCCACAACAGCAATACAGCGCAATCCATTTTAACCGCTGACATACCTCGTTTGCCGTTTGTATGTGCGTCGTGTCCGTCGATCCATTTCACGGTGCACGTCCGCCACAACACGCTGTATGCAGAAACAGTCGTTTCCAAGTTGCGTCCATAATCCAAGAGTTGTGTAGCTTTTCTGTTGACTAAATGTATCGGCAACCTATAGCCGCTGAGAGGCTAAGCAGCAGGAATAATCCTTGACGCGTTTTGTTCATTGCAAATCCCACAACATTTATTGGCTTAATAACAGACCAAGTAGAAACAAATCGATATTAAACGGTCAACAGAAAGTGAGCACTCCCCGCTACTCACCCCCTCTCTACTACACCTAACCCAAACAGGAAACGCTACCAGGTATATACACACACCGATCCCACGTGACCAAACCACCTGGAAACATACACGCAAAATACAAAATAAAAGACAAGCGTTTTTCTGCACTTACAATACCCATATAACAAAAGAGGAAGCGGCAGAGCTCCAAAACATGTTTAAAATGCAGCCCAGACAAAGGCATCGCAAAATCAATGTTTTGTAGCTTATGCATATACTGTAATTACCTTCGCAGTAGGTACGCCAGAACTTGTGCCAAATCGACGTCCTCTTCAGATCCTGACTGCCTCTCGGCCTGTGTGCGACCCGTCTGATTGGAATTCTGGTTGGGTTCTGGTTCCGACTGGTCTGGGTTGTTGCCAGAGCCCCGACCGGACATCCCAGAACTGGACTGAGAGCCCATAGACTGATTGTCTTCCAAAACATTTATTCAGAAATTAGCAGTTCAAGCAATCACATTCATGTCATTATGAAAAAGAAGATATATTACAAATAATGCTAACACTTCTTTAAAGACATTGAACACCATCTTTTAATAATTAGGTCAAAAATATGACAAACACTCAAATAATATACATGTGATGGCACAACTGAATATTCAGCAGCCATTTCTCCAGTTTTCAGTGTCAAAAATACGCTTATTTTATTTTGACATTTCTTCTTCTTATTATCAATATTGAAAATGGTTGTGATGCCTAATAATTTGTGAAAACGAAAAAACATTTTTGATCAATTTAATGCACTGCTGAATAGAAACATGAATTTATATTAAAAAAAGATTTACACATTTTCACTACAGGACTTTATTAAGGCTTTTTTAAGCATTTTAACATGTTTGAGAAATAATAAAAAAGGAAACATTATTATTATTGTTTTAAAGGGCAAGATATAAACAATTCTAGGTTAATATTAAAGACATTTGACACCAGTTTTAGTAGCACTGTAAATAATAGTACATACACCCAAATAATAAGAAATACACTTCTCTGATCATAAATGTGTGAAGGACATACACATAAATGTGTATTAGGCCAAAATTAACGCAGATGTAGTTCATTAATTGTGTGGTAAGTCAGTGTAATTAACATCCCAATGTTTGCTTGTCTTGAGAAATGATGACATTTAAATGCTGATTTAAATTGCTGACATACAGCTGACAAAAGGCTGTGATGTAACTGACTACGTGCTAAAATTACAAGCTAGAACTGAAAAGAGCAAATGTCATGGGACGAACACTTCTTATAATGGTTTCATATATACAAACTAAGAGTTTAAAAACGCCAAATATATAAAAGCCTAATTATTACGTTAAATATACAGCCAAAACAACCCTTTGTTTATAAGTTAGCGCTCACGATAGCAAGCTGTAAGCGACCTACAAAAGAGAGACACCTACCAGTTAAATGTTAACAGCGCTTTGACAGCCCTTTTGCTCCGCTGGTTTCTTCCTGCAGACCTCGGCAAATAACAACAAAACAGTGTTATCAAGAATTAAGCTTGTAAACGTGGGAGTTCAGCACGCTTAACGCTTCTCTCTCCCTGAGTAGGTTTTACGACTCTCCAGGTTCGTGGCACGCCATGTTGTTTACGGTCTCGAGACTTGCCTTCCTGTGGTCACGTGACACACAGACGCGCTCCCACAGAGCGAACACAAATAAAATAGAAACAGTGCATTTACACAATTGAACACAGGACAGTGAAGCCGTCTATATTGAAATTATGTATTTTCTGGCCACAAACCTTTAACACTATACTGCTGTGACGTCATTGCAGTTGCTTGTGACCATAGACTTATTATTAATATTATTATTGTTGTTGTTGTTGTTGATATTATTATTAGTATTAGTATAAGTATTAATATTAATTTATTGCAAAAAACAAACAAACAAGTAATTAGATGACAGTCATGAAACCTGGGCTGGCATCGTCTTTTGGCCGAGCATTGATGACAAAACCAGAAAAACAGAAAAACTTAAATTGAAGGTGGCAATCTTACTTACCCCCATACTCAGTGTAAAAATATATATTTTAAAATAACTAATAATTAAATAATATTAAATAAATAAATACATTTTTAATTAAACTATTCGTACTTCTTCGCCTATTCTACACTTAATAGTATTTCATTATAACCAACAAAGTGTAAACATGATGCAAATGAGAGCTTCATTTTGCAGTGTAAATAAAGATGTAAGAGTTTCAAAGAGTGGTCGAAATTCTGTAATCAGGTAATAGTGTGATAGGAGAAACCATATCTAAATTGTTTATAGTTAAAATTATATTTATAGAAATCATAAGGTTCTCATTCTGTTTCTAGCATGAACAATTTGCACCATCTGTTGGACAGCTACTAGATGTACGTATATGTAAATATATTTAGATATTATTGTTCTATTTATATAAAGGTTTATTTATGTTTAATACTTTTTTTTAAGTGTTTTTGAGTGATAGAGTTCCTCAACATACATACATACTTGCATACATATTACATACTAATTAAATCTCCAATCAGTGTGTGTTTGGACTTTTCTGAGCTTCTTCAACCTTGGTGTGTAATCTAAAAATGAAATCATTTATTAAGCTAGGTGCTGGTTGGATGTTAGAGCCACAGATAAATACATATCTATGGTTAGAGCGGGGACTTTTAATTATGAACCACATTTTTGAACCGGAAGTACTCAGTTGTAGCACTGTCTGTGTTCCTCAAGAAACTTGTTTTGTTGTTTTAATTCGCGGTAAGTGTGACAATTGTACATTTATTA